>NC_090930.1:1130885343-1131188351 GCF_040938575.1 Ambystoma mexicanum | reverse complement strand
GCACTAATGACAGCCATTAACTACTCCCACCCTCAGCTCTACCCCGATAACCAGCCTACCAGGGCCCTCTGTCTGTCTTGCCAATGAATCCCTTGCCTTAATGCTACCAATGAGTGCAATCCTAACAGGCATCCTGATCAGACATTGAAGGATTCTTAGGGGTAAGTGTCTCGCCCGTGGTCCTAACAACCCTGCGTTTGAACCCAGGCTGACTGAAGGGTGCAAATGGATTGTTCCGGATCCAGGAAAGACACTTTCTGCTGGATCATGGTCCTGGGAAATCTGGCTCAATGTGTTTAGTGTACTCCCACACCCACTCTCACTGGAAATTGGCCCCCCGGATAACAAACAGGGCCCACGCAGAGGAAAATTCCTGGAGCCGAGCCTGGTCACAGCCTACGGTAGCCTTTGCAAAAAAAAAAATCCCTTTCTTCATTATACACTGGTTATGACATCTTGACCAACTTGATAAAAATAAGAGATGTTTGTAGTGTGATTGAAGTTGTACTTGCGTTACATTTGCCTTATGGCATTTATGTTTAACTTAATACAATGAGGGTGATCACTCTTCTATCCAATGCTTGTTAAGGCAGAATTGTCATTTCTCAGCACTCTGAGCAACAGGTGTTGCTATAACTAAACTTAATGGTAATGAATCTTTCAGCCTCTGAAGGTTTTAATGAAAATATTGTTTGAAATGAAGGTTGTCAGCGAGCACTGGACTCAACAACTATCCTACAGTTAATGGAAATGTTATTTAACACGTGACAGCATTACTTAAGTAACAGTGAGTGTTAGCTTTGTTGAATGTTCACAGCAGATTGACAAGTATCTTTGCTTTCTTTAATCATAATTAACTATAATATTAATCAACACTATGTTGGTGAAGGAGCCATGGTCAAGTCTGTACTTAGTGTAGTATATATGGCCGTGTAAATTGCTAGCAAATGTACATTTTATTTTGCAGGCATGCTGGAATGAATCTAAGTGCTCAGCATGTCCTAATTGCTTCCTCGCTTAAAACAATTAGTCACGATACGAAGGAGCAAACTTCCAAGTATGTGTTTCTTCCCATGAATGTAAAACTGATGACACTAAGCCATAAGGAAAGGAAATCATAAAAGAAGGGCACCATAAAGAAAGTGGGCCTTAATTGCATTTGGCATCATATTTGCGTATAGCTACCTGGGAGAACAGATCGATGCAATGCATTATGCATACCTCTTACTACTAAAGGTCACATTAGTACGGGAGTCATGAATTCTAAATGAGTAGTCATGCTTGCCAAATGCTACTTTCCACTTAAATATCTATTCGACGAATTGACCACTGTGACATATAATCCTCGCTTTATTATTAGAACAGATACAAAGAATATTGTCATTATTTCACAAGATGCCTTGAACAGCGCGTAATTTAAAAGGACGAGTGTCTCTAAACGAAGCAAACCCATGCTGCTTTCAAGGGCAAAGCTTTGCAACGAAGCGTTAGGAGAAAAGTGTGTACATGAAACTTACTACGTGTTAGCTTATGTACAAAGATGTTCTTGGAACTTTTTTCATAGCTGTGCGCCAGCATATGTTCTGTTTGTGACATGCCCTTTATGGATATAAACTCATTCAGAGGTGTTGCTAGAGGGGAACTGAGGGGGCTATAGCCCTGGGTCTTTTGGTTGTAGCCCCGGATAGAAGCTCAGGGGCTACAGCCAAAAGGCTGGCTAGCCCTGAGTCCTGACAGACCTGACATTAGAGTAGCCCCAGATCTTTTCCAGACCTAGCAGCACCCCTGAACTCATTGCACATTTTGTGATCTACTCTGAGTCTGTGTGATTAGGGGCTGAACACAGGGGCAGCGGGTTCCCAAATCTTACAACAAATCCCTTTTCCGGGTATCCATTGATCAGCAGCTAACTGTGGCAATCGGCCAGTGGAGGCCGTCCTCGCTGACGTGGTGTATATATGTAATGTGGGTAAATGCATGATTAGTGCAATGAGTGTTGTGAGGGCATGCTATCTACAGTGAAGCCAAACGCTGGTATGTTAATTTTTAACATTGTGGGGCACCTACATAGAATATCTAGGCCCGCCAGTGTGGCATCAAACAACCAATTCACACAAGCAATTTTTTAAGTGGCAGAACATTTGAATGCGCTGCGCCTCAGTTCGCAATTATGCCAAGGTTGCTTATAAGGGGTATGTGCTATGAGTAATAGGCAGACCCATTTAAAAAAAAAAAAAAAAAAACTGTCAAGGTATTTTGGCTATCAGGTTCCACTGAAAGAACTGATGACATGGACTGTAATTTGTGGAATGTTACTCATGTTTATTTATTTATTTTTCCCATTACAAGATCAGACTGGCTTATACGGTAATAGTCCTATGGCCGAATCAAAAACACAAAATGCTTGTGTGGCCCAGTTTTTTGGGTCAAAGTGAGCAACTTTTTTGGCCAGTGTGATTTGTTACTTCACTATGCGGCTAATAGTTTTGACCAGTGTTGCTGAATAAATATTCTTTAAAATGTAGAATTTGCATCGCATTTTGTCAAAAACCTACCCCTATGATACTATTCAAACAGTGTCACAAAAGGAATGAATTCCCGTCTGCAAATTTGGGCCACTTTTTCGTTGGTGCCCGAGCCAATTATATGCCCCAGTCCGACCCTGTTTCCCAATGTTGAATTTATTAAACTTGATATATTTCAGAATCTCAGAATGTGAGTTGTCGTGCATACCATAAAATCAATATATCCACCTGTGGTATTTTCATTCCTCCAAATTGACTACACATGTGCTGCGACGGTGCTGTTAACAGAATTTAGAGTACCGTTACCACCAGAGGGAACACCCCAAAGTGTCTTAGCACCGATAGACTTCTATGAAAAATACAGCTACAAATGGTGCACTATGGGGAGAAATATGTTTCTGACAGCACTAGAATAATATCCGCTGCGAGCATTTAGAAAATGACGTACCAGTTGAATATGCCGTTGCAATCCAGCACACACGGATGGAAGAGGTAGGAGGCGGAGCTCAACAAGGAGAGGGATGGAAGAAAAATGACGTTCTCTGAATAAGAACTCAAAGTTTTAGTCAATGACGCATTGAAGATTGTCACCCCCACCACACACGGGTCTGGAGCCCAAAGCAGCAAGACCTCACTGGAGGAGAAGAGTACATTTGCCAGCAAACTGCAATAAAGCTGCTGAAATGGTTGGTCACCCATGCATATTGGATGAGATGCACACACATTGAAATGAACTGCAAGGTGATGGTTAAGGGTGCCTACATCGAAACATAGGTCTGTGAGCATTCGGAAGGAGGTTGGGGGGGCGTCAGGAGGGTCGAAGGAATCCAGAGGAGATGCATCCGTGGAAGGACATGGCCATTTGGAGCATGGATTCTGAACCAACATCTGTCATTGTGACAGCAGATTTACACACACACACATCAACATGCTCCATGCCTACTTGATGACAACCTAGGTGACCTTGTGCACCTATCAGCATTCCAGTTTCGGCACACATACGCATGTGCAAACGTAAAGTATCCATGTTCATAATGTCATGGACATCAGAATTCGGTAATCATGTTCTGAGAATAAAGGGACATCTTGTCATGTATCCACAGCTTGGACGCACAGTACTGCAAAGACCATTGTGACAACCGTGCCTGGTACAACATGATATGGTAGGACATGGCCAGCAGTCTTTAACAACACAAACTGACGTGTACATCACTCAGATCATCTTACTGGGAGATGCATGGGTTCACGTCACACCCTGAGAACAACAAGGGCAATGCAAAATATGTTAATGTGTGACACAGAATTATAAGTCCTGGCTCAATGTGTAAGTTATATGTGAAACACGTGAGTCCACTTGGCTCTGTATGTAACACAGGATCAGGGGGGTCTCTTAAGTAGGGTGGAGTTGGAGGCAGGTGTCAAGACTGTTGTGTCCTTGAACACAGGTGTAAAGTGCCAACTGCCTGAGCTTCCACATAAATCTCTGTAGTGAGTGACAGTCACACTTTTAGTTAATACTCAATCTTCTGGTTTCCAAGTCAACAAACCTCAGGCAACATGTAATGTAATATCAGAATGGGCGGGAGCGGAGAGTCCATGATGTAACACACCATGCAGTGTGTCAACGAGCCAAAGGTAATACTTCTGGGGAGATGATATCAGACAGAACTGTATGGCATCTGGTTTTCCCTAAAGCAAGTGTCTGCAACCTTTGGCTCTCCAGATGTTTTGGACTACAACTCCCATCATCCCTAATCAGCATAGTTATTAGCAAGATATCATGGACATTGTAGTCCAAAGCATCTGATGAGCAAAGGTTTGCATGCTGCAGCTTCTAGAAGGGTAGTTGGGCCTTATAGGTCAGGGTAGTGGTGTAGTACCTAAATGTGGTCCTGAGACCGTACTGCAACAGCAGGTAAAAATGCATGCAGTGAGATTTCCTACATTGATAGGACAAATGTCCTGATACAGTAGCCAGCATTCTTCACAATGTGTGCTCACTGCCTGTGGGTGCGTCACATGCAGAAAAAGGAATGCAGTGGTAAGGCATGGAAATCAGGCCAGTGTAACCTTCCACCCACACAGCCCTGCATGCGCATGCACACCAGAAAGCGAAACTGTACCACAAGGACAAACGTAAGATAGGTGTTGCAAATCAACGTATCCACCAACAACCAACCCCTGCTTCTAAGTGGATGTGGTGCATTAGCTCACCAGTGACCAAAGTTGTCACACCATCAGTCTGGTTGTCTGTATATATGACTCATCATCTATAAGTTAAAACATTTGCCTTTCTGTACTCGGACATATTCATCCAGTGCACGAGGACTTTAGGCAGTCAGCACAGGAAGCCAACACATAAACATGCATCTGACCAATCACAGAGCTGCATCATGACATTGTCCGGAGACACTCCATCACCGTTAGGTGTAGCAGGGCAGGCGTGTTAGGATCGCACATCCAAGGGATAGGATGGATACAAGGGCCCTGAATGGCTGGAGGTGCAGGTGCACTTCACATTCAGCCTGTCATTTAAATACATTTGGGAGCCCCAAACATCATACAAGGAAACTGTTACCACAGCCCCCACAGCCACTGTCTCAAAGGCCAGGCCCACAAATGCCCCCATATCTTCTGCAACCATCTTTGCTGCCACCATGGCCTTTGCTGCCTCCACAAGCAACATTAGTGGCACGACCATCAATATAACATTTTCAGGCTCATTATATTTGCAAACAGCATGTCTACGCAAGGGAGGTTTCAGTATCATCACAGTCCAGAAAATGGCCCACAGGAAAAGTGCATTCCCACTCTCCATCCCACTCCTCATGATCCTGCTGCTTGTGCCAATTCTGTTTGAGGTTATGGGATACTTGGAGCAGAGTGAGACGAGTATGTTTGGATGAAGATGAAGTCGGTCAGACTCACCATTGCAGCTGGTGATTTGAGCCTTCCTCAACAGCACCTGTACGTCTATACACTGGTACTTATGGTAACAGTCAAGGGATGCAGGTGGCAGGGGGGGTAGTGTGTGGCACCACCAATGTGCAGAGGGTCAAAAGAACCAGGGTTAATCCTAAACAGGTCAGCCACTGTTTGCTCCAACTGTAGATGCTCCAAAATGAAGCGGCACAGTACAAGGACCACACGCCACAGAGCGAAAACCAACAGAGAGCAAAACACTACACCTCCCAAGAGGCACAGCAGCAATCCCACATGCTTGGAAAGATGCTCTGGTACAAGACTGCCGCACGGCATATGCACACGCAACGAGCTGGGTACTTTGTTCATGTTCAGGACTTCAACCTGGACGGACGCACAATGGTGGATCTCTGGACGACCTGGCTCTCAAGGTGGGGCCTTGCCCTCACCTGTACCGATAAGGCTCCACTCTTGGCAAGATAAGTAAAGTGGCACTGCCACTTCCTTGATCGCATACCTAGAGCATGTTGAATGAATGCATTGCAGGGCTGACAGTGTACATGATTGCCGAACTAATGATAATAATCTGATAAGCAACTGAGAATGCACACAACTAATTGATAATAACACATGTGGGCAATGCACATGCAAAGGCACGTTAGACAGAATGTGCTGTGCCATCGCTACAGTAATGCAGCAAACAGATTGTGTGTTTTGTCTTCAGATATTGGGCCTCATTACGAGGTGGGTGGTAAGGGATTACCAGTAATCTCTTACCGCTCTACTACGAGGTCCCTTAGCGGGTCCCTTCCTTAACGCCTGGTTCTACCAGGCGTTATGGAAGGGACCCGTTAAGGGACTTCTGAGCTAATAACGGTACCGCAATTTGTGGTACCGTTATTAGCACCTTCCCCCTTCCCATTGAGCCCTATGGGGGCTGAAATGGGAATGGGGAATGGCTTTTTCAATGGGGACTTACCGGTCCCGCAAAGGTCGGAATAGACCGGTAAGTCCCCATTGAACGGGATCGGACACGGTACCGGTATTGGAGGTAGTCATGGCGCTAACAGCGCCATGACTACCTCCAACCTCGTAATGAGACCCATTGTGCTGAGGAAGCACAGATGAGCAGAGTGAGCAGTCCACACTGACCCGGAAGCAAAGCGAACGGAACCTGTTTCAGAGCTAAATGACCACAGTTCCATGTATTTGTGGCTAATATTGTTTCTATTGTAATGTTCATGCAAAAGCTCCTGCATATGGTCAGACAGAGAAGATTCTTTTTCAGGAATCAACTAGGAGGTATCATATTGCCATTCAATTGGCTAAGCAAACGTTCTTCACTGATAATGTTCTGTCATCCCTCAACAAATCCAAGGAATTGTTTTAGGTAGTTAAATCTTTTACCTCCTCTGCCCAGGTTACACCTAGGATTCCTCCATCACAATCTTTATGTGCTGAGGCCTTTGTTTCTAAAGTATCTAATATCATTCCTGGTCTCACTTTCTGACCTTCTCTACTGAGGCAGTGGAAAAGGCAGCACATTGAGTTAAATCTTCCACCCCCTCTGATCCTATCCCTGTGAAATTCTCCCAGAGGTGATCACCTGGGTTACTGCTGGAATGAACAACTCCTGTCAAAGTGTGACTATTCCTGCTGAGTTGAAACATGCCATGGTCCTCCCTCTGTTGAAAAAACCATCACTGGATCCTTTAATCCTGAATAACTATCGGCCCATCTCCCTTCTTCACTGTTTCATAAAGCGCCTATAATCTCAAGTGGCTTCTCTTCTTTCTGCTTTTCTGGAGAGATGGAATGGGCTTGATCCTTTCCAGGAAGACCTGTGGCCCGGATGGGGCAAAGAGAGCATCCTGGTGTCAGTGCTTGATGATCTGGCCTTGTTGGTGGACAGGGGTGGAGTGGGTGCCCTGATATTGCTTGACTTATCTGCAGCATTTGATACCGATGACCATTCCACCGTCATCCTGCTATCCAAGTTCAGTCGTTGTCTCTCAAACCTTTTCTTTCAGTCCCCCACTCTATTTCTTGTGGTGTCCCACAGGGATCCACCCTGTCCCAAAAGTTGTTTAACATCTATCTTCAGCCACTGGTTGCCCTCATCTGCTCTCATGGCTTCCATTGCTACGCCTATGCTGATGACACTCAGATCATGGTGCGCTTAGATCTTGACCAGACTGAAATGTCTTGGCGGTTATACAAGTGCCGGGAGGCAGTAAGGGGGCTGCATGGATGACAACTGGCTGAAGCTGAATAGGGACAAGACAGAGGTTCCGGTAGTAGGTTCCTCTTCTCACACTTGGGTTTCCTTCTTTTGGCCATCTGCGCTGTGGACTTTTATCACGCCTGTATTGGTGGTCAAGAATCTTGGTGTCTATCCCTCTTCTCCACTTTCTATGGCTTGACAGTTAGGGGCAGTGTGCAAAATAGGGTTTTAGGTGCTCTGTAAGTTCATACCATTCCTACCGGTGGCACTATGCCCACAGGCGCTCTCCTGTCTGATTATGAGCTGCATTAATTACTGTAATGCTCTCTATCTGGCTCAGCCTAAGGGCCTAATCTATTGGCTGCAACGCCTGTAGAATATGTCAGAGAAATGGCTTTCTTGAAAGTTGATCTGTCAGGCGACTCCTTTCAATCCCTTATTTACTCCTTTGGGTAGATTTATAATCATACCAAGTAAGTCCAGTGTCGCAGTTCACTGGAGTGTAACGGTATAAAGCCTAAACCGTCATAACGTGATTTACATTAGAGGAAAAACTCCCGGACTCTACACCATTAGATATTGCTATGCTTTAATTAGTACTCAGTCAAAAAGATGCACTCTTCTTGATTAAACGTGTTTCGGCTTGGCTGAGCCTTTCTCAAATAAGGGCTATATCTACACACATTTATTCAACCACCATTTGCAAAAAACAATTAGTCAAAAACCAAACAAATTCATTTAAAAAAACATAAACAAACATGATTCCATAGTTCCCAAAATGGAACACCAAAATGAAATTACAATCAATGACAGAGAATACGGGTTGATGATGGGGAGGATTGCAAGGGGGGGGGGAGAAAAAAGGAATAACGGGAAACCAGAGAAATAAGATTCAAAAACAAAAGATAAAATAGAAAAAGACAAATTATAATATTGCGTGAGTTAAATTGTAAGTCAGTAATCATCATATGTTACAAACTTGGTCTGGTATTGCCAAACTTGTGTCAACACCCCCAATGATATGGGGTTGCTTACCAGATGTACTTTAAATGAAGGTTCCAAGCAGCGGTTTTGAATAAGTTATTAAAGGGTTTAATCCCAAAGGCCGTATCTCTGTAAAGAAAGATATTACAATTGCCCACATTATATGCAAAACTATGCCATCATTAATTAATACGTACACTAGGCTATTTCAGGGTAACGGATTGTCAATTGATTTTCTATTAGTTCTCCTGCTCTCTCTCATTGCCCGTATATCTCGTTTTGGGAGCAAAGTGATTAAATCTCGTTAATGCCGGTGGTTATAATCTATAGCTTATGGTTCACAATATTTCATGGTAATTATTCATAAATTATTGCTCGATTATTTGATCAGTTTGCCACAAGTATTATGATTGCCTATATGCTAATTGGTGTTATCATAGACTCATCTTGGTGCCTTCCCGTGATCCGATTCTAAACAGAGAGAAGGCAAAAGTGCTTACCGTAGGGCTTCAGTCTCTCGCGTCGGCTAACACTGAGTTCCGTGAGCTGGCGTCATTTTGAATTCAATGTTGATATATTGTAACCATGGCAACGTTGTACATGCGTTGCCATGGTGCATGCACTCTCTTCCGCAGCACGGACTACCTCCCCGATGCTTGGCGCCATCCTGTAAGGGAGGCTAGTAACGTGTTGTCCAATATATTCGGCTGCGCTCACCTTAGTTGGTTGTATTCTAGGTATGCAATTGATCATATCTTCAAAGTGGTACAATGAGTGATTATGGCGCTTCCAGGGCAATGTTATACAGACACTGCCATGGTGCGTCCGCTCCATTAATTTATGCACAGGCCTATTTCCTAAGCTCGGTGCCATCTTATATTAATAGAATTTTGGCACACGGCCAATTACCATTGAATACGTTCATCATTCTAATTAGGAATTGAATATGTAATTGATGTTATCTCCCAAAGACAAGTTATATTATTGAGCTTAATAAAATAACGGAAATCACAACATGTCATCTTAACTTACAGAAATAATTATTAGGTCTCATCTATAGAGTATTTTCATATACGTTACATATGCAAAGTGTTTAGTACGCAAACTCTCATCTGCTCAATCCCACTCTTAACAGCACCCCATACCTCGTTAAATCATATCAGCACTTGCCATACTCGCTGGATATTTTACTCATTTTATGATTTGTCATTAGCATACCTTGCCTGCAAAGTAATAGTTAACCATTCAGCATATTAGAGACTTATTGTGTCTGGAGAGCATTTATAATGGAGCCTAGTTCATTCAGAGAGTTATGGTCAGATTTAAGAATTGTATAAAACAAGCTTATTGATGAAATTTACTTCATACACCTACAGGAATGATGCCATCTCATTGTCACTGTTTAGACCTGTCACTGTTGTGTTTAAGAGGCAAATTATACGTGCTTCAGCCTGACAGCGCGGAGTCAGGGAGTTTTTCCTCTAATGTAAAGCACGTTATGACGGTTTAGGCTTTATACCATTACATTCCAGTGAACTGCGACACTGGACTTACTTGGTATGGTATAACTCTACCCAAAGGAGTAAATAAGGGATTGAAAGGAGTCGCCTGGCAGATAAACTTTCAAGAAAGCCATTTCTCTGACAGTTTTAAATTTAAGTTGACATTAAGGCTGACCCCTTACCTTGTAATAACTATATGAAATATGGCAGCATACTTAAAGAACCGAGAAGAAGAGACTAAGAATCTATTCACTCCTCGAGGATACATGTCACCTGCCTTCTCGAATATAGCAACCAAGAGAGAAGATTTATGCTCCAAATTCATCAAATTAGAGAGAATTTCTAAAAAAGAAATTGAAAAATATTGGGAGAAGGTGTCACTAGAGTATTATGTTGAGAATGATCGGGTACCAAGAGGTTTCAGGATACTCATATTTCAGAATTTTAATAATGATCAAGATAAGAATCTAGCTGAGGCCTGGGAGGCTAATTTGAGTAATAGATCAATGAAAATGATGGACTTACTGATAGAACATGCAACAAGAGAACACAAGAGAGCAGTGGAAGGAATTGAAGCAATCAAAAAAGAAATCACTGCAATGCAAGCGAATGTAGCGACTAAACTAAAAAATGAGGAGAAGATGTATGAGTTATTACAAGTATATCAGGATGAGGTGAAGATAAGAAAACTAAGAAAATGTTATCGTGATGAACGTGATTACAAAGAAGACAGGGTCTACACTTTCCAAGCTAAATATGATATGAGTATGAAACCTTCTTCCAAGACCTCAACACCTAATACAGCATCGGCCAGCTCAGATGCTGACTCAGATCAAGATAACCAAGAATTGGACAGTAGGAGTACAAATGACCAAGGAGGATATATGAATCTAATTAAGCGTTATAAAAAGGGGAACAGAAACTATCCCCAGAAAACAGTAAGTTTTCAATTACCAACAGATACGAGTACCATCAATCCTACTCAAGGAGGAGAGAAAGGAGGGGGAGTAGAAAGCAGCGGTAACCCAGAAACACCAACAACCAACAAAAGACAAACAAGGGCCAGTTTGAAAGAAGTGAGCAGGATCAAGTAACAGAAGATTTAGTTCTGAACCTTTTCTATAGAACTATCACAGAGGATGAAAGACGACTACTTAATAAAGGACTATCCTTTGCACCATCATGTGATCTTAAAGAAGTGGACATACATATAGATTTGTACAAATTCATACAGAAGCTTAAATTAAAAAAGTTTTTTTTGCGACCAAAGCACCAAGTGACTATGTACCAAGGACACACCAATACCCCTCAGTCAACTGTCAATTCAGGACTTTGAAGATACCTATCAAGTTCACTCACTGGAGGAAAATTAAGAATTTGAAGTTGAAATCTATTGGAAGAATTGCGAATCAAACCAGACTTACTAACATCAAAGGAACTCAAAACGAAATCAAAATTTGTACCACAATTACCGGCTGATAATGTGATGGATAACTTCTACAAAGCTGTTTCACAGGAATTCTATGAGATAACTGGACATAAGACCTGTAAGGATATTTGGCGTGTTACAGCACAGACTACAGCACTACTGCACAGGTAGCATTTTTTTTTTGGATGCAGCACCACCACATGGGTGTGGTGCATTGCTATATGTGTTGCCAAAGTAACATGGACATATAAGTAAAGACAGGCTATTCAGTCAAAAACGATTTTTACATACAAGATGCAAATTTATTTTTACAGTTAAAAGCACACATGTGCACATTCAAAATGCACACTATTTTTCACCTGAAATGCCTATGTTGCAAGAGGCACATTTGAAAATTAATAACTAACCTTATTAATAACTAACCTGACTAATAAAACTTCATTTAACATAACCCACTAATAAAAATGTGTCTCCACTGCAGAAGTAGGCCTACTCTGAAAGTGAACTTTTAAACGCACATTCATTTTTTTTTCTCTGCTGCTCTGTCCACATAACTACAGGAAGCAAAGAGCTCGAAGGAACAGGAAATCAGTTTGTTACAATTGCCACTGTGCAAGAAGAACCATTGTTAAAAGTAGGAGGATAGAACATGATTGGTTCTGATTGGAGCAGCGTCATAGCAAGTATCACGCTAAAGGCTGTGATTAGAACTTTGCTGGAGAAGCTTGAGGGGAGGGGGAGGACAATCGAGATCTTGCAGAGCTGGGAGAAGGATCTGTTTCCGGGCTGAGGCATTCCTGCTGCAAAAGCTGAGAGTTCCAGGCAATAACCCCGGTTTGAGAACGGCAGACGCTTGTTCTCACTGGGGTTGATTTTCAAGGGAGCCAAATTCAGAAAGAGAATAGCCGGAGAAAACTCATAATGAACAGATAAGGTAATTATAGAAGCGAGTGGGAGCTGTGCGAAAATGTGCGAAACTGTTCAGTCAGTGTATTCGAGGGAGTCTCAATCTCTTATCAGCATATTTAATATTACCAATTGAATATATTCTCGCAGCCCTCTGTTCATTTTATCACAAATAATGTTGTACCATTTCATTTATTTCTGTAAAAAAAGTTAAACTGTGTTTAAAAGAAATTTCTATAATACAAAAATATTTGAAAACAGATAGCTAGTGTGTATTATTTCTCTCTTTCATTTTGCATGGGGAAAGGTTTAAACGTGGGTAGATTTTTAAACAGTGCAATTGTCATTTTAAAACAGATGTGTGCATGATTCTATTCAGTATAGACAGTTGTGAGTGACTGTTTGTAGCATAGCATAGCTTGTTGGAGGTACATGAGCCAACGGGAAGAGAGACTCTCTGGACATAGTTCCATACTGTATATAAGGTAGTGGAAATTACCACAAAAATACCACAATAGCCCATGGTGGGCCACAAATAAACCAACCACTATACCAATCAACCACGCAAACTACCGCGCATACCATCTAAATAGGTCTGAATTCTGAAATAATGCAATGTATTATTGTCATGTGTGACCCAATATGAATACAGAGAGTGATTATTGCTAAAGGTATTTTGGCGATAAGAAAATACCGTAAAGCCCCAAATATTCACAAAATACCCAACATATTTATGGTGCGTTGCAGGCCAGGAAAGTGATCATAGAGTACCTACTGGGCGTGGCAAGCGTGTCTCACACTGCCATTTGCACATTAAAGGGAACCCATTTTATAATAGCAGTGTGCTACTAAAAACGAATTTCAGAATGTCACAAAGGGAAACCACATTTTCAGACTTAGTGCAATATTTAGAGGCAACGTTGTTTGCACATGGGACGTGGTCGTCGAACAGCACCTTAGAATGGCGTGACCGCATTCAGGGTGAGGTGCAGAAAGAAAAACTAGACAATATTTTTGCAGAAGGCAGCATAATTCAGGTCTGCCTTACAAGATTATTGAATGCAGCCGATAAAAGTGCAGAGAAAGACTGTTTAATACGGCTATGCGGCAAAATATGGTTTATTTTGAATAAGTCCCTGCGAATACAGGATAATGATACCCAGCTAATTAACAGGTTAAAGACTGAATTAGATGGGGCAAGTAAAAATCAGGAAATGTTAAGAGCAGAATTGGATGTATGCCAAAAAGACATGCAATTAAAATGCAGAGACTTTGATGCTCAGTTATCCAAAAGCAAGAAACAATTTGAGGATAGTGAGCAAGGATTGGTACACTTAAAAGCCTTAGTGGACCACATTAGACAGGATAAAGATGAGGTTGCTTTAGAAATGCAGATTTTACAAAAAGAACATTGTGAAAAAGAATGTGATCTCCAGAGTGCAGAACAAGAAATGATTAAAATGACTCAAGAAAGAGACAAGAGAAATAAAGAGTTCAATGAATGCCAAATGCAAATGTGTGACATGCAGGAGGTGATTAATAAGATGAGTGATGAAAACAACTATTTGCAAAATGAAGCAAACAGACTCCTTAAAAAGTGTAAGGACTTAGAACAGCAAATGTGCATTCCCAGGTCCCAGGAGAGGCGGCAGGGTACCACATTCAATGGAGTGGAGGTGAATTCTAGTTCTGCCCAAAAAGCTAGTGCTCCAGTGACTGGGCCGGTGACTGAACTTGGTTGCAGCGCCCTTGGGGGATTTGATACTCCCATTGGGGGCAGCCTCCAATCTCATACACCTGAAAACAGGATTGAATCACAAAATAGTGCAATTCCATGCATTGCAACAAGTAGCCCCATAAAAATAATGAAATCCATTAAAGCCCTGATCAAACCATTTAAAAAGGGAGGTGAATGCTGCATTGAGGATCACTTAGAAGCGGTGCATGACATTTTTAAAGCACTCCAGATACCTAAGGAACAGTACAGACAATATTTTCATTTAACTTTAGATGCCCTGACGGCCAGCATCATAAGGGGATTAAATGAAGAGCAGAATATGACCTGGGTGGAGTTTGAAAAAGAAATTAGGCGTCATTTTTCTCCTTTTCAGTCATTGCAGGAGGCAAAGAAAGTCGCTTACACAATCACTGCTGGACCTAATACATCCCCTCGCCAATTTTTACAAGACTTAAAAAGAGCATTTTCTCCCTTTGATGTATCTTTTGACCCAAATTCCAATGAGTTTAAAACTTGCATACTTCTATGGGCTACAGAAAGACATCATATCCCAATTGGTCCGTGAATTTGACCATGACAAGTCCCTTGAATGGATTGTACATCAAAGCACAAAACTATATGAGGTACTCTATTGTCAGGTTAGAGAAAGTGATAAAATGAAAGATACTAGACCTAAATCTAAAGAACCCTCAGCCACAGTAATGAAAATCAGGTCAGCCAAAATGTCCCTTGAGTCTGCTCAAAGCCAAGGTAAAAATAATGTGACACCTGAACAAAGGGGTAATCAACAAAGATCGCCATTTCCTGTACCAATGTTCCAATCACATGATCCTAGTAATAGGGAGAGCTACATCAGCCCTAGGTATTTAGGGGACAGACCCCGGGTAGGATATCGGCCTGATATGGCAGGTATGAACAATAACCAGAGACAAAATCAAGATCAAAGAAATGATGGTCCCTACCAGTCATTGGGGACACAGAGCAGATTTGATCCCAACACCATGATATATGGTAATCAGGATAGACCCCGATATGTGGATCGATTTACTGATAATGGAAATCAACATAGGGGCCAGTACCCACAATCTGAGAGACAGGACATGAGGCAAAACATGAACTACAATCCACGTCAGTACAATGATTCCCCACCAGGGGACTATAATCCAAGGATGGGTGCACCCCGCTCCCCTCCACAAATGAATCAAGAGTTCAGAAACCATCCCAACCGATATCAATCACCTGAGAGGTATCAGAATAGATCCAATCAGGGGGAAAACAACCAATATCGACATAGGCCACATAAAGAGGATTCTAGAGAGATGGAAAGGTTCCAGTGCCTTGAGGCCCAAGTGAAACTGTTAGCTGAGCAAATAGGAAAGCTCTATACAGCGCAAAAACAACCTTCCAAAGAGGGGGCTGATAGCCATAGCAATGACCGGGGGCTTCCGAAAAGTGACTAAGTACTCATGATAACTGCAGTGCCAAAATGACAGATTGCTCTGATATAATTTTGCATAACGACTCTGAGATGCCTAATGAATTAAAAATGAAAGTGCCAGTAAATGAACATGTGACAGAAAGTGCAAATACTTCTAAAAAAGAGGTACGGTTTAACCTAGAGCTAAATAAAACAGTAAAGATTTGCACAAATGAAAAAGAAACATTAGGAATTCCAAAAGAACAAAGGGACAGATTTAAGAAAAATGACTCATGCAAGGGGAATACCAGGGAACAGGGAGTAAGTGGGGATGCTATAGCTCCTTCCCTGGGCAAGCAAAACAATGACCAAACACAGGCAGAAAAAGGAAATACTCAAAAGGAGGGTACAAGTCAATCACCTGAAGAATTCTTTGAGCCACATATTTTTGAAGAGGCTGAAAGGGCTGGTATCACACTAAATGATCACAAATGCACAGCATTAAAAAATGACAAATAGCTGAATGATGTTGTTACACATGTTCAGTTGGAAGGTTGTAATGTGGTCTCTGATGTTACCCAGATGGATGGGCGAACAGTGGCCACACTCCAAAAAACCTCTGATCATGGAGAAATGAATAAAGTCTCTCGCGCAGAAATGGGTAAAAAGGAGGGAAAAATGTCTTTCCATTTACCAATGTGCTTAGCCAAAAGTGAAAAAGGCCTGAGAAAGGTGAGTCCTGAAATCAGTAAGAATTCACACTTCTTATGTGTATTAGAGGAAGTTGAGGACAGATATTATGCACCCATCACTGTAGAAGAAAAATGCCACACCTTTGCTATGATTGACACTGGCGCACAGGCCACAATTATGTCCAAGGAGCTGGTAAAGAGTATCAATGAAGGGAGACCCCCACAGAGTCAGATCACAGTGAAGGAAAATCAAGGTCCAGTGCATATCTTTAATGGGGAGGAGGTGCCCATCATAGGTGTAACTGAGGTTGACATAAAAATAGGAAAGCACAGAATGAAACAAGAGGTATTGATCACATCTATTTGTGAAATTCCATTTCTGATGGGGACAGATTGCCTGAAAAGATTGTCTCCTCTCATAGATGGGGTGAATGGAGTGCTGTGGTCCTTAACAAAAAACCATTGAGGCCTAAGAAACTAAAATCACAAAACAGCAACATAAATGAATGTCACACCGTTGCCAAAACAAATGATTCTGTGGAGGTATATCTCCAGAATAGTTGCATACCTAGTGTCACTGTTACATTAATGTGTCAAGACAAAATGCAGAGCGACAATGAAAAACTACCTGTACAAATATACTTGGACCCAAGGAAAAATTGGCAGACTGCCATAGATGAGCACACATTACGTTTTTATTTAAAAGAGAAAACATGCAAACAGAATATTGCTCCTAAAACAGATTCAGAAAAACACATTACCACTCTGGCAGAAATACACATGGAAGATGAGCAACCATGGGTTCATGTTGGTATAAATGACTATTTTAAAACAATAAAAGGCACTTTAGCGCTTGGACATGAAAGGAGTTTCATTAATGAGAAATTGTTACAAAAAATAATGTAGAGGGAAGAAATCCCGAAATTTAGGATTCAAAACCAATATGTTTCTGGGTTGGACAGTCCAGACTTTGAAAACCGAATTGCAGGCAGATGCATGCTTAAAATTAGCATTGGGCAGAAAACAATTTACCATAATGTATGGATAGTAAGTGGTGCACAAAATGAATTTTACATGGGCAATGACATCATGCACAGAATGTGTATGGTGTTAGATTTCCTTAATCAAAAAATATGGTCACGCCTATGTGGTCCGGCACCTGAATTTGAAGACAAAAGAAGGGCTTATCATTGTGCACAACTGGTTCCTTATGCTATCGAATTACAAATGAGGAAAGATACTATTATTCCTGCATTTACAAAACAGTTTGCAATAACACTGAAATGCAAAAATGGACAGCAGATGAAAGACTCTGCATTTGTATGCCTGAATGAATCCATAAAACAGCAAGGCCTGGATTATGAATACATTCCATTGGTAGATATTGGTGAAGGATCTGTAAAAATTATGGCAAATAATAAAGGTTGTCAGGATATTCATTTAGAGGAAAACTCCCCATTAGGAATGGCCATACAAAAATCACATTGTACGGCAGATTTAAATAACATGGTGAGTGGGAATATCCCTGAAAAGTATGTAGATGCCAAGGGTGAGTTGCCAGAACACCTGGACTCTCAGCCCAAAGGAATATTTAAAATTCATTCTGTGTATCCTTATGATTCAAATGAGACAGTGTGCTGCCATCAAGAGGATTGCATAATATTTGATTTAAATGAAAATGAAACAGAAAATCAGCCCATTGAAGTGGAAGCTGATATGCCAAAATATTTAAAAGTGGCAGATTTACAAAAAGACACAGCCACACAGTTAGAGGAAAGCACCGAGATTCCCTTACCAGAAGATTTTCCAGAATTTTCCAAAATGGTAGAAGAGCAGATCTCCTTAGCAGATGCGTGTGACAGCAATGAGGATAGGGACAATCTGAGGGAGATATTTATGGAGTTTAAGGATGTATTTGCAAAAGATGCTTATGATTGTGGTTTAACTGATTTACATGTGGCCACACTACCAGAAGGGTGTAGCAGAAGTCCAGTGTTTGTACGCCAGTATAGAATACCGCTGGCATGTTTAGAATCATTGGCAGAGATTATTAAAAATTTGGAATCGCGGGGAATTATCAGGCCCATTCATAGCACATCCAATACACCTATTTTAGGTGTGTTAAAGCCAAATGGTCAATGGCGGCTATGTGCAGACTGGCCACAGCCATTCATTGATCAGGGCCTAGCTCAGGTACATGGTTCAAAAGTATTTACCACATTAGATCTCACCTCTGGATATTGGTGCGTGCCATTGGCAGAGGAGATACAACATTTATTTTCCTTTACATTTGACAGGACTCAATACGCCTGGCTTAGAGCTCCGTTCGGGTACATCAATAGTGGGAGTGAATTTGGCATATTTTTGAGAAAGGCCACGCCGGAAGCAGCGGAAAGAGGAACAATAGTTTACGTGGACGATGTCCTGATAAAAAATGAAAGCCTGAAAAGCCATTTTGATGAAATAAGACATGTGCTTGGCCAATTGCAGAAAGCAGGCGCCAAAGTATCTTTGCAAAAAGCACAATGGTGCAAGAAAAAAGTGAACTTTCTAGGGCATGAAGTGACTGAACATGGGCTAAATCCACAAAAGAAGAAAATAGAGGCCATACAAAGATTAAAAGATCCTAAAAATGTGAAAGGAGTAAAAAGTTTATTAGGGATGACAGGCTATAACAGAAAGTTCATTGAAAATTGTGCAGAAATCACTCAACCATTGACTAAGCTGCTTAAACTGAATACTCCCTGGAAATGGGAAAAAGAGCAGTCTGATGCAGTTGCTAAATTAAAGGAATGTCTTGTAAAGGCACCATGTTTAGCATACCCCATAAAGGACAGGGATTTCTTTATAGAAATAGGTTTTTCTGAACATTGTATGTCAGCAGTGTTATCACAAAAACACGATTTGAATCACAAAACTATTGCCTATGCAAGTAAGGCATTTTCCCAAGTTGAAATGAAATTTAATGAATGTGAAAAGGACCTATTAACCACTGTGTGGGCGCTACAACATTTCCACCCCATTGTTCAGGGAGAAAAGGTGATTATTGAAACAAATCATCAACCTTTGCAATTTTTAGAGAGTAAAAGAATTAGATCAGGTAATCTAGCGCAGTCCAGAATCACTTCATGGACGCTGGTATTACAAGGTTTTCCTGTAGAAGTGAGATATGGAGAAAATAAAAAGAACCCAATTGCTCAAGGGTTAGCTGACTTACATGACTGCGCAGCTGAACAAATTCCAAATGAAATGGAAGTGGAAACTAGTTTGCAGGAATTTGAACAATCACCACACAAAGCTTTTGATGAAAAAATATGCAAGGATTTGCCAACTGTATATGTGGATGGTTGTGCTTTTCACATTGAAAATGACAGTAATAAACAATTAGTGGCAGGAATAGGAAATGTCTGGTTGAAATGTGAAGGCGTCCCCAGTATAGGGATGAGGATTGGAGCTAGGAGCAGTCAGGTGGCGGAATTGGCAGCCATTTATAAAGCAATTGCTACTGCAGTTGATAAAAAGTTCAGGGAAATTGTCCTGGTGACTGATTCTGACTATGCACAGAATAGCTTTGTGGAGTATTTGCCTGGTTGGAAAGCAAGAGGCATGGTTACATACAACAAAAAGCCACTTAAACATGGAAAGATGATACAAGCCATAGACAAATTGGTGTCAGAGAATAATTTAACAATATACTGGAGAAAAATTTGTGGGCATTTAAAAACACCAGGAGAGGATAAGGAGGGAAATGATAAGGCAGACCACCTGGCTAAGATTGGGGCTGTGATGGGAGAATTGCTACCTATTGATTATTTAATGGGTGAAATACAAATTGATGCAGTAACACGTTCTAAAGCACCAAAGGAGGTATATCAACCAGTGGTACAGTGGAGTCATGAGACGCCAGACCAAAATTTGATTGAGGCACAAAAGAATGATCGAATTTTGGGAATCTATTATAATCATTTAATAGATCCTGAACAAAATACTTTAACAGAAAATGATTGTATGGGAAAAGAAGAGTTGAGGGTGCTATTAAAGAACAAAACACAAATTAGATTACAGGATGGACTCATGATTAGAGAGTCCATAACAGGACAAATACAGTGGGTGGTACCCCTTTCATTCAGAGGGCTAATGCTACACCATGCACATGATGCCATAACTGCAGGCCATAGAGGTTCACAAAAAACATTAGAAATACTAAAAGATTATGCTTACTGGCCACATATGTCCCAAGATGTGGAATTATATACTAGAGGATGTCTAGTATGCGCCCAATTTAAACCTGCTTCACCAATGCATAGAGCCCCATTAATGAAAAGAGGCCTAACTCTTCCATGGTCAGATTTGCAAATAGACTATGTAGGGCCTTTAAAAAGGTCGAGCAGAGGAAACCGTTATATTTTAAGTGTGGTATGTTTGATGTCAAAGTGGATTGAATGCATTCCTGCACCAGATTGTAGTGCGCAAACAGCAGCCACATTGCTGGTGAACCATCTGTTCTCAAGGTTTGGGTTGCCACAAAGAATTGATCCAGACAGAGGAAGTCATTTCACAAGTATTCTAATGAGTAAGGTATGGCAAATACTGGGTGTGAAAAGAAAACTACATATTGCATATCGGGCGGCCTCTTCAGGTGGAGTTGAACGAAGCAATAGATCTGTTGTGGATATTTTAAAGAAATTCGTGGCAGAAGCAGGTTCCAGCTGGGATTTACGTTTACCGTTGGTTTTGATGGCAATCAGATCAACTCCTGCCAAAGCAACAGGTGTTAGCCCCCATGAGGTCTTAACAGGTAGGAAAATGGTGTTACCACAACACCTACTATACAGAACACATGAGCAAACACTTGTGAGTGCATCCACAGTTCATGAATATATTGATGAACTGAGGAGGCATTTGCAACATGCATTTGCTTTTGTGCAGAGAAATCTGGAAAGAGCTGCTGACAGTGCAAAATCTTATTATGATAAAAAGACATCAGTAAAGGAATACAGTGTAGGGATCAGGTGTACAAGTTTCATTTTGGAAAAAATAAACAGAAAAATTCTAAAATTCTAGCAGCTTGGCAGGGGCCATTTCGAATTATAGATAAGGTCTCTCCTGTGGTTTATAAAATTTTGAAAAATGAAGGTGAAACGGCGATAGAGCAGTTTGTCCATGTAAATCAGATCAAACCATGCCATCCTAGACACGAGATCAGGCGGCTTGAGCATGTAGAAACAGAAAGCCCTGGGGCTACTACCCACTGATGCACACAATACAACATAAAGTCCCTTGAACACAAAAAAAGAAAATAAATGGATACAATCAGGAGGCAGTGAAAGCGAAGTTAAAAAGTTGATTCTTATAATGGCACACAAACACTGTAATATATGTAAAAATATATAATATAAAATAAGTAAATAAATAAATAAATACAATGGAAGTTCATGGTTGGTGTGCAGAGAGAAAATGTATTAAATATTGAATGCTGTTTTATATATGCTTGTTTTCTTTTTAACTTGTGTTTAATTTCAGAAGAAAAAAAAATAAACGAAATGTTTTTACCAAGCATGTTTTATTTTTGGCAAAAGGGTGAAGTTAGTATTGTGCTATGTACTTAATTTGTTTCTTTTCTATTTGATTTAGAAAATTAACATTATTTGGTCGGAGGTTCCGGGATCAGAGGCCACGGGAGACGATGGAGTCCTGTAGCCCACGTGGACGGATTCCGGGAAAGCCCCAAAGAGGGATGAAGACCAAGGCTGCAAAGCGATCAGCATTGAAGATGATACCGATGATATGGTTAATGATGATGATATTTGGAGGGATCTTCAAGAATTCAGAAGCACAGGTTGTCATTGAACCTGGACCAGCATCTGGTATCGCGGTGGAAGAAGCACCAGGATTCATCATGAGTGATAGAAGGATGATTTTCCAAAATATCTACATACCATTGAATCCTGAGATTTTGATTGAAAAACATTTGAACAATACCGGAATTAAGATTGAACAGACTAAAGAGTGGCTGGAAATAAGAAAAGAGGACGCTAAGCAGTCAATAGGAGATATATTAATGCAGTTGGAGAAAACATTTGTGAATTCAGCAGACATTAAGAAGAGGAGAGGAAAGAGAGGTGCGGTGATGCTCGCGATATCATTGGTAATGTCTATAGTTGGAGCCATAATAGGTACCACAATATCAACAGCCAATTCTATTTCGGTAGGAACACTGAGTACTAATGCGCAACAACTGAGTATTGACCTAGAAATAATACAAAAAACATTAGATGGGATTAGAGGAGGACTGGGTGAACAAGTAAGATTCATAAATTAAACTGCAATCATTCTAAATGAACAAGCAGATGTGATGCAACGGCCGACTAAAATAATACTTAAGCATGACAGAACTTTAAATGAAATATTGAACATAATGAGTCCTGTTGATAGACTATTAACGAATTATATGAGAGAAGTTCAAACTGCAGTTTCACAATTGATTCAAGGACATATCCCCTTGTATTTTGTTTCGCAGGATATTATTCGTCAAATGATAGAAAGATTGACCAGGAGGGAAATTGATATAATAAAGGTAAATATTGCATTTGAAATGGGTAATGCAATGCCGTTATACGTGGACTTGGAAAGACTAGAAATCGGATTTTTGCTATGCATCCCATATGTAGCTCCTGAACTTATTTATCAAACGAAGTGGGTACACAACGTGGGATTTTGGCAAGAGGACACATTTATTAAGATTAAGACTCCAGAAGTGGTGGCATTTCAGTCATGGGAACCTGAAGTTTATTTAATACCAAACCTGGAAACATGTGTCAAATTTAAAGAACAAAATTATATGTGTCCAGGTAAACCGTTTGTTCCTGATGCCACAGATGCTATTTGTGGTTTGAAATCTGACCCAAGTATATCAGAAGGATGTGAAGTGATTATTAGCAATATGGGGAGTGAAGAACTGGCACAGACTAAGATGGTCATAGGTAAATGGTTGGTCAGCACCTGTTTAAAGAACATGACGGTAGTACATTTAAACCATGGAACATACGTGGTTAAACAGGTGAAATATAATGTTTTTTATTTACAGGTTCCAAAGGATACAATTGTGTCAATTGGGGGGTTAACATTGTTTCATGTAACAAATGATGTTTGGGAAAGCCAAGTGGAAAATATCGATTTTTTTCAAAGGGATACTTTTCCAATAGATCCGGATGTGGAATATTTATTGAATCACAAAGAAAGACATGTTATAGAAATGAATTTGAGAAAAAACAATATTACAATTAATAATCTGTGGATAATAGAAGTGGAAAGATTTAATTGGGGAACCTGGGGGGAACGCTCAATAGTGGGTTTGGCTGTCCTGGTGCTAATCATGGGTGGATGGTTGATTGTGCTATCAGTAAAAATGAAAATGTTACTGATTTTAGTAGCTACGTCAGGAAGAGAAAGATATCCCAATACACATGCAGAATTAGGCCTACTCTGAAAGTGAACTTTTAACCGCACATTCATTTTTTTTTCTCTGCTGCTCTGTCCACATAACTACAGGAAGCAAAGAGCTCGAAGGAACAGGAAATCAGTTTGTTACAATTGCCACTGTGCAAGAAGAACCATTGTTAAAAGTAGGAGGATAGAACATGATTGATTCTGATTGGAGCAGCGTCATAGCAAGTATCATGCTAGAGGCTGTGATTAGAACTTTGCTGGAGAAGCTTGAGGGGAGGGGGAGGACAATCGAGATCTTACAGAGCTGGGAGAAGGATCTGTTTCCTGGCTGAGGCATTCCTGCTGCAAAAGCTGAGAGTTCCAGGCAATAACCCTGGTTTGAGAACGGCAGACGCTTGTTCTCACTGGGATTGATTTTCAAGGGAGCCAAATTCAGAAAGAGAATAGCCGGAGAAAACTCATGCTGAACAGATAAGGTAATTATAGAAGCGAGTGGGAGCTGTGCGAAAATGTGCGAAACTGTTCAGTCAGTGTATTCGAGGGAGTCTCAGTCTCTTATCAGCATATTTAATGTTACCAATTGAATATATTCTCGCAGCCCTCTGTTCATTTTATCACAAATAATGTTGTACCATTTCATTTATTGCTATAAAAAAAGTTAAACTGTGTTTAAAAGAAATTTCTATAATACAAAAATATTTGAAAACAGATAGCTAGTGTGTATTATTTCTCTCTTTCATTTTGCATGGGGAAAGGTTTAAACGTGGGTAGATTTTTAAACAGTGCAATTGTCATTTTAAAACAGATGTGTGCATGATTCTATTCAGTATAGACAGTTGTGAGTGACTGTTTGTAGCATAGCTTGTTGGAGGTACATGAGCCAACGGGAAGAGAGACTCTCTGGACATAGTTCCATACCGTATATAAGGTAGTGGAAATTACCACAAAAATACCACAATAGCCCATGGTGGCACACAACACTAACACTGAAAATGTGGTATCCCTAAAATGTAGGCCTGAGGTCTCTCTAGTGATCAAGAACAATATAGATAAAAAACAAGGGATGTTGGATATTGGGGCCACAAATAAACCAACCACCATACCAACCAACCACGCAAACTACCGCGCATACCATCTAAATAGGTCTGAATTCTGAAATAATGCAATGTATTATTGTGATGTGTCACCCAATATGAATACAGAGAGTGATTATTGCTAAAGGTATTTTGGCGGTAAGAAAATACCGCAAAGCCCCAAATATTCACAAAATACTCAACAGACCAAACATGCAATGAGCTCAACAAACAGTCAGGATAACCTCACATTTGGAGAAAAGAAAGCCCTGAAGGCATTATCAATGGACAAGACAGTAGTGATTAAAGAAGCAGATAAAGGGGGGAATAGTGTTGTTAGGAATATGGAAGATTATCTAACAATGGCATCAAACCATCTCTCCATCCCTGGCTGCTACAAACTGCAAAGTGACAATTTCAAACAAGAGACAATAAAGCAGGTTGAAGAAAATATTATGAATTGGCACAGAAAAGGTCTGATTATGGATGATGAACAAACATATTTGTTAGTGAAAGAACCAGTTACACCAAACGTATTTCTTGCCCAAGATACATAAAGCCTATAATACCATAGCGGAAGGTCGCCCAATCATGAGTGGGATTGGTTGGGTGACAGAAAATGTGTTGGAATACCTGGATAGCATTCTGAAACCAAGGGCAAGCCTACTCAAATCATACTTGCAAGACTCAACAAGTCTTATCCGTAAATTAAAAACAACTATGTGGCAAGACACCTTTATTTTAGCTTAGCCACCTTGGACGTCAAGGCACTATACACATCTATCCAACATAAATGGACAATTGCCACGATTGATTACATCTTCAGGAATATTTCTGCCTCATATTTGCACCAAATATAAATGCTAAAGGAAATGCTACAATTAACATTGGATTTCAATTTATTTATGTTTGACAATCGTGCATACCAACAGACAAAGGGTGTCACCATGGGCACAAAATATGCCCGGCCCTGGAAAATCTTTTCATGGGCATGCTGGAAGACAATTTGGTTTACCAAGACCCACTTCGGAACCAAAGTAAAAATGTGGACACGGTATATAGACGATGTCTTTCTCATTTGGGAAGGCAACCCAGACAAATTTCAAGAATTCACAAGATTGAACAAGAACTGCTATGATATTGAATTTGTAGGAGAATGCAATGCCAATCGGATTCATTTTTTGGACCTTGCAAGGATTATCAACCGACTATCAACAACATTCTACTGGGGGAATACACTCAAGCAAGACACAATTGTCAGGAACAGGATAAATTTGATGAGGAATGTGCATTATTACAACCGATTCAAAAATAGAGGATATCCAAGGAATTGTGTGACGTCCGCAAACAAGAAAATTAAACAACTTAAACATCAAGATACTCTGAAAATCAAGTCGGAAACAACTTCAGATAAATCCATGGGGGTCTTTTTTTTATTACGTAATACAATAAAGATCATCAGAGAATCCTGAAAATATTGAAGAGACATTGGTATTTTCTGAAACTTGATGAACACATAAACAAATTTATAGGGGACAAACCCCTCATGATTTTCAAAAGAGCAGAGGAACTGAAAACAATCATAAGCCCATTACTACTACCTGACCTCAAAGATATGAGACATACAACTTGGTTTCAAAGGAATGACATTGGTTTCAGGAAATGTGGCATGTGTTCTCAATGCAAAAACGCACATGACAAGACCAAAGAATTTAAGGATATCAATGGCAATACTTTAAAAATTAAACAGGGTATCAACTGTAAAACCAAATGTGTTATATATGGTATTATCTGTGTATGTCACAAGGTGTACATAGGAAGTACCAAGAGAGAATTAAGAATAAGGATACATGAGCACTTAATGAAGATTGGAAGTCAGGATCCTTCTTTTCCATTAGCACATCATTGGCAAACTTTTCACCAAATGCATAACAAATCTGATATTAAATTTATAGGACTTCAGCATGTAACCCTGACTAAGAGAGGTGGTGACAGGGTAAAAGCACTGTGTCAAGCTGAAGCGTATATAATTTGTCTCTTAAACACAACAGTGAAAGGTCTAAACAGTGACAATGAGATGGAATCATTCCTGTAGGTGTAGGAAGTAAATGTCATCAATAAGCTTGTTTTCATACAATTCTTAAATCTGACCATTACTCTCTGAATGAACTAGGCTCCATTATAAATGCTCTCCAGACACATTAAGTCTCTAATATGCTGAATGGTTAACTATTACTTTGCAGGCAAGGTATGCAAATGACAAATTGTAAGATAATGAGTAAATTAATCCACAAGTACGACAAGTGCTGATATGATATAACGAGTTATGCGGTGCCATTAAGAGCGGGCTTGGAGCAGATGAGACTTTGCACATTAAATACTTTGTATATGTAACATATATGAAATACCATATAGGTGAGACCTAATAATTATTTCTGTAAGTTAAGATGAAATGTTGTGATTTCTGTTATTTTATTAAGCTCAATAATATAACTTGTTTTTGGGAGATAACATCAATTACATATTCAAATCCTAATTAGAATGATGAATCTATTCAATGTTAATTGGCCTTGCGCCAAATTTCTATTAATATAAAATGGCGCAGAGCTTAGGAAATACGCCTGTGCATAAATTAATGGAGTGGACGCACCATGGCAGTGTCTGTTTAACATTGCCCTGGAAGCGCCATATATGCTCATTGTATTACTTTGAAGATATGATCAATTGCATGCCTAGAATACAACCAACTAAGGGGAGCCCAGACGAATATATTAGACAACGCGTTACTAGCCTCCCTTACAAGATTGCACCCAGCATCGGGGAGCTAGTCCGTGATGGGGAAGAGAGCGCATGCACCATGGCAATGCAAGTACAACGTTGCCATGGTTACAATATATCAACAATGAATTAAATATGGCGCCGGCTCATGGAACTCTGTGTTAGCCGACACGAGAGACTGAAGCCCCACAGAAAGGGCTTTTGCCTTCTCTCCGTTTAGATTCTGATCATGGGAAGGCACCAAGATGAGTCTATGATAATACCAATTTGCATATAGGCAATCATAATACTTTTGGCAAACTGATCAAATAATCAAGCAATAATTTAAGAATAAGTACCATGACATATTGTGAACCATTGGCTATAGATTATAACCACCGGCATTAATGAGATTTAATCACTTTGCTCCCAAAACGAGATATACGGGCAATGAGAGAGAGTGTGGGCAATTGTAATATCTTTCTTTACAGAGATTTGGACTTTGGGATTAAGCCCTTTAATAACTTATCCAAAACCACCGCTTGGAACCTTCATTTAAAGTACATCTGGTAACCAACCCCATATCATCGGGGGTGTTGACACATGTTTGGCAATACCAGACCAAGTTTTTAACATATGATGATTACTGACTTACAATTTGACTAACACAATATTATCATTTGTATTTTTCTCCTTTATCTTTTGTTTTTGAATCTTATTTCTCTGGTTTCCCCTTATTCCTTTTTTCTTCCTTCACTTGCAGTCCTCCCCATCACCAATCCATATTCTTTGTCATTGACTGTAATTTCATTTGGTGTTCCATCTTGGGAACTGTGAAATCATGTTTGTTTTTTTTTGTTTTTTTTAATGAATTTGTTTGGTTTTTGGCTAATTGTTTTTTTGCAAATGAGGTTGAATAAATGTGTGTAGATATAGCCCTGATTTGAGAAAGGGTCAGCCGAGCCGAAACACATATAATCAAGAAAACTAAGTACTAATTAAAGCACAGCAATATCCAATGGCTCAGAGTCCGGGAGTTTTTCCTCTAATGTAAAGCATGTAGAATAGAATATGGCGGCAAGGGTGGCCACTCTTACGTCCTATTGTGCCCATATCAGCCTGGTTCTCCGTTCTCTGCACTGGCTACTGGTGACAGAAAGGATTAGATTTAAATCACTGTGGCCCTCATTACGACCCTGGCGGAGATCCATGGTGCAATATGCACCATGGACCATGGCGCAAAGCTGCCAATACCGCCATGGGGGTTGGCGGATTTACCGCCCCATTCCGACCTTGGCGGGGCGGTAAATCCCCAATCCCCATTTTACCCTTCCCCATTCCCATTCTTGCCCCATAGGGTATAATGGGAGTGGGGAAGGCGTTAATTACGCCACCGTAAATTACGGTGGCGTAATTAACAACAAGGTCCCGTAGCGCCATGGATTTCTCCGCCCGGAAAAAGTAGGCGGAAAAAGGCTCCATGGCGCTACGGGAACTCGTAGTAGGGCGGAAGGGTCCGCCATGATTACCGCTGGCGTAACGGGCAAGGAACATAATTTCTACAGGAAGAATTTCTGCCCCCTATCCAGAGTCGGACCCTTCGATCTGCTGTGGCCAATCTTGTGGTCATTCCAAAATTTTGGCAATCTTGTGTAGGATCTTGGGTAGGAGGCCATGCCTGTTCAATTGTATCTGGAAAGCTCTGCAATGACCTCCCTGACGCTCTTCGAATGGTTGAGAATCACCTCTCCTTTCGGCAACTGCTTAAAACGATCCTGTTCTAGGCTGCCTGGTTCTTGGCTTGTTCTGTTACTGTTACTGTCTGTTGATGCTCTTGAGTGTACGTGCACACTATAAATGACTATAACATAAGCACAGAGAGCAGGAGCTGCCCTTGCTGTTAGAGTGATATAGAGTGATATAAATGACCTGCTGCACTTCCTGTTCTTCTGTCCTATTTTAGTAAAACCAAGGAAAGATTTAATAATTTCAGCATTAAGAGCATCCACGCTTAGACACGTGCAACCAGCACTTAGGTTTTTATTATCAGTCCAGACGCGCTGACAGCCCACAATGTATATTTATACATTGAGCGAGTCCTCATGTTACGCAAGCAATTTTTATGCTTTAAATAATGATTTTAGTTTATTGCTATAGATCACAAAAATGTTATTTTATTTAAATGGATTTTATTGCTATATTATTTGTTACTGTGTATTCTTTGATGGGAATTTTCATTTTCGAATAAAGATTTGAACTACTATGACAATAACATAACAAAAGCAAGGCACATGTTGACAAAGGGGGGAATTGGGGGAGTCTTGCACTGCATATTGATGGCTGTAGGATAAACAGCTGAGATGCATCAAGCGAGGTATTAGCGTGAAATTGCCTATACAAACAGATGCAATTAATAGGTATGTGTATGTGTGTATGTTGGCTGTTCACAGTTAAATGGCCAGGAGTCTGTTGAATGCCGGCTGGGAGCATGTTTAGAGCATGCCAAAGATCCGAAGAGCAACTTTTCCCATCCTCACCCTCTATCCGGTTAACCTAACTCACCCCAGCATAGCCAGAACAATGGACCCTAACCTTCTTTCCCAGTGCAGGTCACAGCATCCCAACGTATCTAACAGGCCAGGTGCCGCAACTTCCAAGGGCAGGCAGGAGTTCATTTTACCTCTGCATGAGATCCAGTACTTGCAGCCGTGACAAAAACAAAGACGACACTAATGAAGATCATCCAGAACCAAATACAAATTTTATATCAAACAGAACCAGTAGTGCAACCTCCACAGGGACCAGCATTATTGGACATGGAAAGAAATTCTACCCAGTGGCAGCCCATGCTTTGTTGTGCCATGACTATGTGGCATGGAGAGGCAGTAGGCTGTTTAGGTAAAACTTGCAGTCCATCATGTGGAAGTCGCAGGTGAACTGGAAGATGGTCTATAAGATTGGTAGGTAACTCAGACATCTGAGCGTATGGCCTTTTGGAACATGCATTATACAATGGATGGGATTACAAGAGAATAATTCTGAGTCCAAATAACTGGACAAACTCAAGAAGATGGCAAGTTACTGTTTTATTAAAAATTATCTAAAACAGGGAGGTTACAACAAACATCAACGGACGTACCCTCAGTCTCTCAATGATCTCCACAAAAAATACAATTCGTATACTCAATAATGCGTCAGAGCCACATCATACTACGTGTCAATAGTAAAAACCTATCAAGGATTGGGATTGGTTAAGGGAAACATCTAGATGTACACTTATGTAGGAGCTAGGATTGTTATCGGCTGTCCTTTATGAGCTGGACTACTTATGCCTACTGTCACGCTCACCTGGTCTCTATGGGGGCGTAGCACGTAGCAGTACAAATGATGTCTGCACTGGCGTAGCTCTGGTGGTATGATGATGTCCTCTCCCCTGTTATCACCCCAGGAGGCGTTTGTCTGCAATTTTGAAACAAGATATTAGCTTTTGAGTGGGGGGGGGGGCTGGATTGGTCCCACCTCCTTCAACCTCCTGATGTCCAACTCCTCTTCTGGCTCAACTTTGAGTTTTGTGAGGTTGGCTCTCCGTCCTGCTTGACTTTAAGCAGGGGCGCAGTAAGCTCAGTCTTTCCCCGGAGACAGTTACTTCACTGGTCCAGAGTGGCTGTTGCTGTGTCTGGAATATCTGGATTAAGCAGGTGAGTCTCTATGCCAATGGATGCTTGGTATAGGTGCTCAATGTCTTTATTTCCCAAGGTTTAAACATGTTTTGTCTTTCTTGCAGGTGCAGATTCGTACGGAGGTTTGGATGAAGATTTGACTCTCCTAGGATCCTGGGCAGGTTATCTCCAGGTGAGTATTAGCATGGGTGAGTGGCGCTGGATGGCTGAATAATTGTTTGCTTTTGTTTGTGCGCGACTAACCTGCTGTTTTCTGTTCTTTCTGTGCAGGCGCGGCGCGGCCCGGCCCCAGGATGATGGATGGACGAACCGCTCCGACGTATTCCAGAGGAATTCAGATGAGCAGGTGAGTATTGGAGGCCTGTGCGGATGCCCTCTTCCCAACAAGGATGGCGATCCGAAGATCAACTGAAGGCGAGACCGGTGGATGAGAATTGCAGGTAAGGCCTTTGTCACTGTAATAACACCTGTTCTTCTCTCTTTCTTCTTTCAGGCACTGATGGATGGAAATCTCAGAACGGGCGTGGCTGTAGAAGCTCGAGGGCAGAGCAGACACGGTGAGCGTTAAGCTGCAGGAGTGCAGAATAACGCGAAGCGTGTTCTGCCTGCAGAGTGTGGCTTAAATAGCCTTACAAGTAGTTCCAGGCAAATAGTCCCTTTACCACACCCTGCCTTTCAAAGAAAGTAGTCCCTCGGTCACACCCTGGATATGCAGAAAGGCTCAGCCTCATTAGGCTCAGTAAGTAGTCCATATGGTTCAAACCATTTTATGAGCCTGGTGCCAACGGCGCCAGGACTGAGTCCAGGAGGTTCTGGGACGCTCCTTCGGGGCTTGATAAGGCCTTTTGGGTGTCAATGAATGGGGTGGGCCCATCAGTTCCAGGGTTTTTGGAGCACACACCATGACACCTACCTCTTAAATCATGCCACTTTAGAAACATTCAGTACACAGTTTCTTATTGGTCTTACAAGCTATAAGGTCCTTCATTATACAGACTAATACAATTGGTTGGCATGTTTGTGCCATGTCTGGAACTTTCGGTTCATTTAGCAGCACATAAGCCCGGACCCAGGTGCAGGTAGATAGGACATGAAGGTACCTCACCACCCAATTAGCCCAGCATCTCTCATCGCCCATGCATTCTGCCATAAAATTGTCTTTGTGCTTAGCCTCGTACAGTATTCTCATCTTTGAGAATGCACATGAGTGAAGGCACTCGCTATCGTGTCTGGAACTCCAAGTTCAAGCTTTATTTCCATCCTTGGCTCACCTGAGAGGAGACCACAATCTGGTCCATTTTGCAGCTTTTAAATGGTCTAAATGTATTAAAACTAGGCATCCTTTCTGTTCTTTCTTGCATCTTAACATGAGAAGATTAATCCTCTGTACACTGGTTCTTCTTCAGTGTAGATAGCTGACCTCAATTTCTTCAATCTTGACTTCAGGCCAGGCAGCTTTGCAATGCAGCTCCATGAGCCTGCTACTCGGCTACGACAGCTTTTCCATTCCCCCTTCATGGCTTCTATTTACTACTATTTACTACACATAGCTAGCCGCTATGAAGACTTGATCTACCTTGTGTTTCAGCATCTGTACATTTATTGAACTTTGGTTTTCTTTAGAATTTTAATGTGTATTCTTCTTTTTTTCAACGTTAATTAGGTTACACGATTCATTACTTCGTCATTCTTCCTCTAGGATCCATACGTTGGGCCTCATTAAGACTCCAGTGGTAGCTGTGCCAGTAAAAACGCCAGGCCACCACCAAAATTCCCCATTCCCATTTGAGTCCCTTAGTATTCAATGGGAATGGGGAGGACAGATGCAGTAGCACCGGTGCATCTGTCAAAGTCTGCGGGCGGGTGCTGTTCTGCCCGCCAGGTCAGACTCGGTGGGCAGGACGGCCCCTGCACGCAGAACTCGGAGTGTGATGGACCAGTAACAACGGTGCTGGTAGCTTACTGGCAATCTGGTCCACTTTGCAGCTTTTAAATGGTCTAAATGTATTAAAACTAGGCATCCTTTCTGTTCTTTCTTGCATCTTAACATGAGAAGATTAATCCTCTGTACACTGGTTCTTCTTCAGTGTAGATAGCTGACCTCAATTTCTTCAATCTTGACTTCAGGCCAGGCAGCCTTGCAATGCAGCCCCATGAGCCTGCTACTCGGCTACGACACAGCTTTTCCATTCCCCCTTCATGGCTTCTATTTACTACTATTTACTACACATAGCTAGCCGCTATGAAGACTTGATCTACCTTGTGTTTCAGCGTCTGTACATTTATTGAACTTTGGTTTTCTTTAGAATTTTAATGTGTATTCTTCTTTTTTTCCACGTTGATTGGGTTACACGATTCATTGCTTCGTCATTCGTCCTCTAGGATCCATATGTTGGGCCTCATTAAGACTCCGGAGGTAGCTGTGCCAGTAAAAACGCCAGGCCACCACCAAAATTCCCCATCCCCATTTGAGTCCCATAGTATTCAATGGGAATGGGGAGGACGGATGCAGTAGCACCGGTGCATCCGTCAAAGTCTGCGGGCGGGTGCCGTTCTGCCCGCCAGGTCAGACTTGGTGGGCAGGACGGCCCGTGCACGCAGAACTCGGAGTGTGATGGACCAGTAACAACGGTGCTGGTAGCTTACCGGCACTGTTGTTACCATGACCGGCACACTCCTAATGAGGACCATTGTCTTTAGTCAGTATCTCGGGACATTGTGCACACTTTCTTATGATGTCATCAGTTCATTTGCCTGGTTCATTCTCATATTCATTCAGGGAGTTCATCCTGCAGGTTGTTGTCACTTTGGTGGTACATTGAATAGGGTTGTCTTAATGGGTATCTCCTTCCAAAGACTCGCTGAGGTATTGGTATGATAGCTAGTGTCAGGCAAGGCACAGTCGCATGTCTCCAATACAAGGGATGTAGGGGTGGGGGGGTGGAATATCCTGCTGATCTATACAGCTGCTCCTCTACATTCCCCTCTGTGGTCGAGTCCTCAAACATGTCCTCAATTTATTCTGCTACTTTGTATCTTCTCTTGAAGAAGTGTTTCTTGGGCATCCATATCTTCATCACCCCCCCCAGGGTGCTTGCTGTTTTAATGTGTTCATCCACACTCAATGTCATGTAATTACATTGTCCATTCAGTGTACAATAGGCTCAACGTCCCATGTAATTCTTATGATCCTAGAATTACGTTCCTTAAGATGGCGCAATACTAGCTTTTACGTAGTCTTTAATGGCATCATTGTTCAGGACCTTGTCTTCTGTTCCGCCCTTTGCATCAATCATGTTCTTCATTCCCACTGCTTTCTTTGCCATTTTCTTATATTGTCCAATTATTATTCTGATCATACAGACTCCAGATATGATTATCACCAATATTTCTCTATGGAGCTGGAATAGGCGGGCCATCCATTAAGGAATCCATGAGAACAGGAGTTCCAAACAACTGTCATCTACAATGGCCTCTGTCTCATCCACTATTTTTATGTGTAAAACTGTACACATGTATATGGCCTCCATCAAGGTCCCATTCTAGCCATCATGAGATGGTATCTATATGCAAAATGATGGCCCGATCCTGGGGCAAACACCCCCTTCCATATCGGTAATCATGTCAAGGACATATTTATTCTGGAGAGTCTTTAGCCTTATGGCTCTCAACTCTTCTTGTATAGCGTTAAAACCTTTTATAGTGGCATTGATTGTTTGCAGCAGTTCCCATCTGGTGATCTGCAGCCATTTGGCATTCACCGCTGTTTAGATTCCAGGCATGAACATGTATGTGAACATAACTGCAGTTCTGCTGAACAGTTTGTGCTTGTCAGAAATGTCTCATAAGCTGTTAGTGATTTTTGTAAGAAATAATTTGATCTCTTCATCTGCCGAAGTTCTATTGACCTTTTCTTTCTCAGGTGATTGTCCACCTTTGGATATTCTTTAATCTCCAGGTCAGTCTGTGGAATCACCAATGCTGGAACATGGACATATACCAAGGAAAATAATCCTTCCCATTTCCTGGGTAGCTTCATATATGCTCTGGATCCGCAGGCCCAATATCGATCCGCTAGGACATCTGTCCCTCTCCTCATTCCTAGAACATCAATGGTGTTTTGCACCCCTTATTATGTCCAATGTAATTTCTTCCTTTGCTTTGAAAGCACGTTATCCCATGAATAGGATTACAGACACCAGGCTTGCTTCATTTTCCACCCATGTCAGCAGTTTGGCGAACTTGGCCCAAGACTTCAGACACTCATCATTCACTTTCTGTACTCCTTGTACAGCTTCATTCCTCAGCAGATGAGCTGCACAGGACATCATTCCATCTTCCCATCCTTTGTTGGAACAAATGTCATCAATAGTTCAGCAGTTGTGAACGTTTCCAGCATCCATGCATTCCAGTCTTTTCCGTCATGTTAGAACAGTTCATTCTTTTAATTTCTTCAACAATCACCTTGTCTTGCCCTGCAGCAGTATACAAAAGCATCCTGTTTGTCCATCCATGCTCTTTTTCCATTTGTGTTGTCTTGATATAATCATCCCTGTATGGAACCGACAGTCTTGATCGCATTATAGTAGATGACTGATCTTGTGCTGACATCTCTTTTGAAATTAAGTTTTTTTCTGTATTCATGGCATAGAGGATGAGAGAGCAGCCATAGCCATTCTAATCCGATGTTCTCTCCCCCAACCTTTTCATGTGCTGATACCACATATAATTCCCTAGGTGAGCTGCATTATCAAGATAGGTATTTATCCCCTGGTTATCTTTATCTGCATCTCTTTTGTGTCACCTGCTATGCCCATAGAGGTTAAAGAAATTATCATAATTTGTCATCATAGGAGTTCTTGTTTCAATGGGACTATTAGGGTAATAGAGACTTTGAAATGTAAGATACAGAAAGATTAAGTGAATATGCATGCATATATATCAGACATTGACATCTGGATAAACATTTGGCGTGCAATCCCAGTACTAGTTGAACTTGTGCTCTTTCTATAATCACATTATCCTCTTCACAAATCATTTTAATACAGGAGTTCAATTTTGCATTTGTAGTTGCACAATCTGCTCAATAATCATAATTAAGAGTTTTTGTATCACACAACTATTTTTAGGGTCATGTAGAAAGGTGTGAAAATTAACATTGCTCCTAACAAGAGCAGGATAGGACTGAAGTATAAACACAAAAATAGCAACTCCAAGCCGATGTGTGTCACTGTCCATGGGTATCATGTATTTATCATTAAAACAGATATTCTCCTAAAAATGAATCTGGGTATTGGTCTCTCGTCCAATTTCTAATCAGGAACTGACATTTTGGCATAGTATTAATGTAATTTTTACTTCTTCAAAGAATATCTAAAGAGTATGTTTTCAACCTCTGGAATACTCTGCAAATCTGTGCACTTCGTGCTACAAGTTTAAGGATTGTACAATGAATTCCAGGCCAAAAGAAATATGTGCTAACCACATGCTGTTTTATCATCTTCTTCTTGGTCATCGATCGAGTCTGCACATGCAGACATTCTTCTTTTTGTCTTGATTCTTGGTCAATGGGTGCTGGAGGAAGGGTTTATCCTTTGTAGATTTTCACCTCTCCTAAATGCAGCCATGCTCTTCTTCCCGATACCTTAACTGAAGAAGGGGAGACTTCCTCAACAAAAAAGGGACCATTAAACCTAGGCTTGTGCCACTTCCGGGTAAAGTTCTTGATAAGGATCTAGTCGCCAACATATACATTTGGCAGTGGCAATAGTTCACTTGGATTGCTTACTGGACTGTCCACTTCCGTGTTCCTAGACCCCTCCTTCTGGTGCTTGACTTGATCTGCAATGAAAGAAACACTGGTAGTCATACATATCAAATAATCATGCATGTTATCACCCATAGCCTTCACTGCACTCTGGGAATCATTCCTGATGCTAGATGGAGGCGTAAGAGGTGTCCTCATGCAACTGCCTGTCACTAACTCATGGGGAATAAGATGGTGGTCTGAACCTGGCTGATTTCAAAGGGCATATACGGCTAGGGGTAGGCAATATACCCATCCCTTCTTCAAAGTTAATTTGATCATGGCTATCTTCTCTTTAAGGAGGCCTTTGAGCCTCTCAAATATCCTGTTTGCTTGTGAATGATAAGCAGAAGTCCTATTTGTTCAAATAGCTCATTAACGAAGTGTGGTCCATTATCAGATCTTAATACTTCACACACCCCCTATCTGGAAATACTTTGCACACTAAAAACTTTGCTGTGCAAGTGGCATCAGGGTGTGTACATGGAGCTGCTTCAATCCGCCTGGAGAAGGGACACACTACCACTAATAGATACCTGTATCCGTTACATGTCTGTAGCATATCAACATAATCAATATGCAATTGTTGAAATTGACCATTGTGTCTGAGTATTACTACTCTAAAGGTCCTCAGTTCATGCACAGCGGTAAACTTTTGACACACAATGCAATTCACCATGAACTGTGCAATGTGTTTCAATCGATTGGGAACAAACCAGTCTTCTACAATTGTGGCAGCAAGACTTTCTCTGGTTATATGCGTGGAGTAATTCAGCTGCTCAAGTGCGACCTTCAACAATGTTGATGGCATCAGAGGCTTTCCAGTGCTTTCCTGTCACCATAATGCTTGTGTGGGGATCAAGAACACCCCCTAAGTTTCCAGAGTTTCAAAATTCGAAATTTCTGAAGAATATGCAACTCTTTTGGCTTATTTGTCTGTGGTTTCATTTCCACGAGAGATAACGTCTGTTTGTTTAGTATGTGATGCACATTTATATGACCACTATGGCTACTGAGAGATGTAGTGCCTTAATGAGCCTGTCAGATAAATATGTGTGTTGCAATGGAGTGCCGCCTTCACAGAGGTAACGCCTCCTTTTATAGCATGACAGCTCTGCGTGTACAGTTGATATTACGTAGGTGGAGTAACTGTTCACAGTCACTTCCTGCCCTTTGTGTTTTTCAAGCACAAAAATAAGTGCTACCGATTCTGCCGTTTGTTCTGAAAAATGGACGGTAGTCTTGCACTCGCCACTACCTCAAACTTCACTATTTAATCTTTGTCTTACAACTGCGTAGCCTGAATGCCTCTCCCCACTAATTTGATTCATTTTTGAAGAACCTTCAATAAAGAGAATTTCCCCTCCCACTAGAGCATTTTCCTTCACACGGTGTATGTCATTATACAATTTGACATAATTTGAAGAGTCATGGACATGATCACCTTCTTCTACAGGTTCAGCTACAAATATTTTAAGCCTCACTACTATGCCTGATTGGAAATCATTACCTCATAAACTGAAGTTTGTGGTGACATCAATGTATCCTTGGGTTTCTCTAAAATATCAAGTAAGGCATGCACCAAACAGAGAGTCATGGAACAGCCTATGGTAATACTTGCATACCTCTCAATTGCAGATGCAGCAGCACCCAAAGATTGTTTGCATGGGAAATGTCCCCTCATAACTGGGTCTATAGTTCCACTGCAGTATGCCAAAGGTTTGTATCCTAATGTTGTTCTTTGTTTGATTGCTACTGTCATTACTGACCTGCTAGTGAGTGAAAATAAATATAATTTATGGCTGTAGTTGGGAAGCCTTAAAACTGGAGCTGTTCAGATTGCTATTTTTAATTCATCAAATCCTTCCTTCATTTCTTCAGTCCAATCTATCTTTTACTCACCAACCAACTTGTGCTTTCTTTAGTGCTTGCAAAAGTGGCTAACTATATGTACTAAAGTTGAACACCCAAACCCTGAAATAATTGCATAAGCCCAGAAACTATTGCATTTGCCTCACTGTGTTTGGCTTTGTTGTCTTCATGATAGCCTCAGTTCTTTCAGGTGTCACTTTATTTCCTTCATGTGAAATTAACACCTCTTCCTAATAATACTGTAATTTCTCCATGTCCACTTTGTATCCCTTGTTTGCCAACATAGTCATTAACTGAACAGAGTTTTGTCTGCTTTTGTCTTCTGTTTCACTGCAAATCAATATGCCAGCTATGTACTGAATTACCACACTCGTGAGTTCAATGTTACCTAGATCCATTTGTAGGACCCTGTTAAAGATCAATGGGGACTCACAATACCATTAAGTTTAACAAATATGGTTTAGCCTCTTTTTTATGAACATAAAGGAAGTAAGGTCATGTGAGTACTTATGCAAAGTGATCGAAAAAAACACATTTTTCAAATCAATCACCATGAAGTACTTAGCTTCAACTGGGATACTACACAATATTGTCACAGGATTAGGAACTAATGGAAACTCAGCCTCTACAATCTGATTAAAAGGGTGCAAGTCCTGGATAAATCTCCATGTTCCTCCTTTAGATTTTTTAATCAGATACACCGCAGTATTGCATGAGGATTCCGATGGCACTAGTATTCCCTGATTCATTAGTGCTGAAACAGTCTCAAATATGCCTTCTTCAGCTTCTCGAGTCATGGGGTACTGTTTTGCTTGTGGAAAAATGGCTCCTGGCTTGAGTTTTCTTTTAACCTCTCCTATTCCCTTCAATAGGCCTTAATCATATGGGTCTGTAGTCCAAAAGACACTTTGGATCTTTTCTAGACCTTCCTGAAAGAACGCTGCTCTAGCAGTAGAAATTCTCTTTATTGATGGTTCTTCAAAAAATAATCAAATTAGTGGGGTGAGACATTCAGGCTCCGCAGTTGTAAGACCAAGATTAAATAGTGAAATACGTGTATCTCTGAACATATCTTCATCTGTTATGTCAGTCAATCTGTATCCCTCTTCAAGAACTAGCACTGTCCTCCATGCTCTGCCTTCATCATCTACTCCTTCAAGGGTTGCTATTTCTCTGCATACTATAGCTACTTCTATAGGAATAATCTGTCCTTTTTTCTCGTCCATCGGTACTTGTGGTCTGAATAAAAACTCATCAGGTATTCTCACGCTCGTCCCTACTAAACCAGGTAGCCATGCCAATAAAATGCTCACCCCATACATAAAGACTTCTGGATCTATCGTGAGTCCTCATAGAGTCACAATTTCCGTAGACACCAGTATAAACTCTCCCACATTTAAATATTGTATTCCTGGGGTGGAGCACACTATTCTTTGATCAGTGAATGAAATTGTCATGTTACGTTTTGCCATCAAATCTCTTCCCAGGACGTTAACTGGCATTTGTTGTGAATATAGCGAGGTGACAGACATGTGGCATTCCCATATAGAAACAGGTAGTTTTTCATTAAAATTAACTAAATTTGTAGCTCCAGAGAACCCATGAGCATTTATGGCAATACCCGACATTGGATATTTCCACTTTCTTATACAAGAGCAAGTCGCCTCAGTGTCCTCAGAAAAGAAAAGGATTTGTCTCCTATGGTCACATGGATAGTACTGAACACTTCAAGTCACCCTGTGAGCTGTCGTATTGAGGGTATACATTCATCCCTGTCCCTGTAAAAGGGTTTCCTGACACCACAGTGACACCCCCTATCCTAGGTGTCAGTATCTGCCCTGTGATTGCAACCTGTTCGCATACTGTTGGGTTTCCATACATGCTTGTTGTGCCTGCTGTACTTGCAGCGCCTGTGCCTGATAGGATGTGGGATCCTGGGCAAATCCCTCTCATGTTTGTGTGCTGTATGGCAATGGGAAAGCTGTCCCCCTTCTTGAAGGTAGTCCAGGTGTCCAGGGCATAGCCATCGCTATTGGATCCAGTTCCTCGGTGTGGACCAGTGAGGGGATCACTTGGATGGGGGGTCTTCAGGTATTGCGAGTGGGACTCTGACAGGTGAGACACAGTATCCCGCTTCTTCTAACACCTTTTCCCCATCCTACCACCTAGGACATTCTAAACCACTGCCCCCCCCCTCTCAACATTTCCTGATACAAGGGTCAGGCAAGTTCAGGCAATTGATTGCCTTTCCTTTCCTTTCCCCACAGGAATAAAAGGTGGAGCAAGAGAGCACACTATGAGCACTGCATACTGCACAACGAGATGGATAACCAAGGGCAGCAGTTCATGAGAAGGTGAAAGATGGCGGGAAACAAGAGGGCAGCAAGAAGAGAAGTGACCTTGCACTTTTTGTCCCAGATTCGTGGAACCTTTGTGGAAGAGAGCCTAAGACATTGAACAATAGCTCAAGTGTCTTGCAGCAGATGTCAACTGTTTGTTTGTTTGTTTGTTTGTTTGTTTGTTTGTTTGTTTATTGAATTTGTATGCCGCCCCAAACCCAAAGGTAACTGGGTGCTACAGAGAGCAGGAAAACATGATTACTTAAAAGCTTAGTTACAAGGCAAGAGATACATGTGAAACATTACATTAAGATAGATTAGTTAAAGAATATACATATATACAGCAATGAAAACAGTTAGGAATATACATATATACAGTCAGATTGATAGGTGTTAATTAATCCAAATGTTAATCTTGGGGGTCATTGGAGTGTAGCCATGTGAGGATATTCCTTCTAAAGCTGTAGTAGGATTTGTCTGTTCTGACGTCAAGTGGGAGATCATTCCAGTATTGGGCTGCCTTAACTGGGAAGCTGCTGCCACCTGTTTTTTTTTGTCTAAATTTAGGTACCTGTATGCAGAAGGAGTTGGCAGTTCTGGTGGGGCGAGTAATGTTTTTCTCACTATTCTTGCTGCCAGATAGGGGTGAGCAATGTTATTAAGACATTTAAAGGTGATTGATGCTGTCTTTAGTGAGATTCTGTCACAGATTTTGAGCTGTTTGTGTTCTCTACTTTTGTTAGAGATGTGTTCTTCAGAGGGTAAGTTGAGGGCCATTCTAAGGGCATTGTTTTGCAATGTTTACATCTTGTCAATTATGTATTTATTGGCTCCCAAATACAAAGCATTGCAATAGGCAAGTTTGGAGAGGATTAGGGAGTTGGCAATGATGATGCAGCTGGCTTGGGCGAGAAAAGCTCTACTTGCCCTGATAAGCGTGCACATATAAGCGGTAGATGATGCGAGGGTGTTAACTTGTTTCTTTAGTGTTAGAGTCGAGTCAAGGTGAAAGCCTAGTGTTTTCACTGCTTTGGCAACTGTGATGATGTTGCCGTCAATATTAAATGCTGAGTAGTTGGGGCTGAGTTTTTTTAGGTTGGTAGAGGAGCCAAGGAGCAGGATTTCAGTTTTATCATCATTCAGGCATAGGCCATGCGTGACCATCCATGCCTGAATGATGAGATATATTTTGTTTACCAAGGCCATATCAGAGTCGAAATTGCCCAAAAGGGGAATGAGGATCTGAGTGTCATCTGCGTAATTGGTGTAGGTGACACCCAGTCTGTCCAATTTGTCAAATAGGGGCCTGGTAAAGATGTTGTACAGGGTTGGCGAGACACAAGAACCTTGGGGTACACCACAAGCTATTTTGATAGGGTCTGCTTATGCCAATGTGGAGAAGACTCTCATTGTATGGTTATCCAAGAATGATTGGATCCAGGCTATGGCCTTCTTTGAAAAGTGGGCAGCTGATGCCAAGTGTTCGCACAGGACTGTGTGATCCACCAGATCAAAAGCAGCCAACATATCAAGGAGGAGTAGCATGGCGGTATTTCCTCTGTCATTGAGTTCGTGAATCTGTACTTTGAGATCAATTAAGGCTGTTTTCGTGCTGTGCTGCGGTCTGAAACCTGATTAGCGTGTGCCTAGGAGTTGGTTGGTTTCAAGATAGTGCTGGATTTGTAGGTATGCTATTCTGTCTATTATTTTGAGAAGGAATGGTACCGTGGTGATAGGCCTGTAGTTAGTGGGAATAGCGGGATATAGAGTTTGCTTCTTGAGAAGAGGTAGGGCCCAAGATTCTTTTAGGTTGCTTGGGATAGTGTTAGAGGAGAAGGATGCATTAATCAGTTTGGTTATGAAGGGGGCTAAGTCCCTTGCAGCATCCTTAATTAGTTGGGCTGGACAGCTGTCATCCTTGCAGTCAGACGGTTTGAGGGATGTGATGATCCTCTCAGTTTCCAGAATGGAGATTTTGGGAAATTTGAATGGGTCAGGGCCTGGTGGGTTCATTGTTGTAGGGCTGGTGGTAAGTGGTGTCTCATTGGAAGTTAGAGTGTCTTTTTTTTAGGGAGATTTTGATTTGGAGTGTGTTCATTTTGTTTGTTAGAGAATTTTGGATGCTAGTGGACCATTGTTTGTCTTTTGCAATATTGTCCAGTGGGGGTATGGGGGATTCCATCTCCCTTAGGATAGCAAATAATTCCCTGGTGTTGGAGCTTGCATTGCAGATCCTTTCATTATAAAGATTTTTTTTTGTGAGTAGGATTTCTTTTTTAAAGTTGTTGGCGAAGAGTCTGAGTTTCAATTTATTTTCTTCAGATGGGATATGGCGCCATTTAGATTCTAGTTTCCTTTTTTGCATTCTTAATTCTGGGTGAACCAAGCATTTAGGTGTGCTTGTTGTATACTTTTTCGAAGTTTTAGAGGAGCAGTAGTATCCAGTGCTTTTTTCATGGCATTATTGTAGCTTTCTACCAGGATCTCAGGATGCAAGTAATTGGGAAGAACATTGATGGTGGGTAAAAGTAGTGGCAGAAGTTTATCTGGAGTTATGTTTTTTTTTGGCTCTGGTGGGTAGGGGTGGTGCCATACTTTTCTCTTTGGTATTTTGCTTATTGAGGGTTAATGTAGTCGATGGGGTAGTGGTCTGTCCAGTGTTGAGGGGGGATTTTGGTGATAGTGGTATCACAGTTCAAGGTAGCGACCCAGTCCAAGGTCCTTTCTTTGTTGTTAGTTGGTGTGATAACTTTTTGGTTTAGGCCATGTTCAGCTAGCATCGTGGCTATGGATTGGGCTTGTTTGTCGTCAGGGTAATTAAATCCTAAATTCAGGTTGCCTAATAAAAGGATTTGTGAGGAGTATTTTGTGTTGTTGGCTATGAGGCTGGATAAATCTTCCTTGAATGTCCCAATGGAGCCACTACTATGGCTGGATTGGAAATCATTACCTCAGAAACTGAAGTTTGTGGTGACGTCAATGTATCCTTGGGTTTCTCTAAAATAGCATAAAAGGCATGCACCAAATAGAGAGTCATGGAACAGCCTATGGTAATACTTGCATACCTCTCAATTGCAGATGTGGCAGCACCCAAAGATTGTTTGCATGGGAAATGTCCCCTCATAACTGGGTCTATAGTTCCACTGCAGTATGCCAAAGGTTTGTATCCTAATGTTGTTCTTTGTTTGAGTGCTACTGTCATTACTGACCTACTAGTGTGTGAAAATAAATAGAATTTATGGCCATAGTTGGGAAGCCTTAAAACTGGAGCTGTTCAGATTGCTATTTTTAATTCCTCAATTCCTTCCATCATTTCTTCAGTCCAATCTATCTTTTAATCACCAACCAACTTGTGCTTTCTTTAGTGCTTGCAAAAGTGGCTAACTATATGTACTGAAGTCGAACACCCAAGCCCTGAAATAATTGCATAAACCCAAAAACTGTTGCATTTGCCTCACTGTGTTTGGCTTTGTTGTCTTCATGATAGCCTCAGTTCTTTCAGGTGTCACTTCATTCCTTCATGTGAAATTAACACCTCTTCCTGATAATACTGTAATTTCTCCATGTCCACCTTGTATCCCTTGTTTGCCAACATAGTCCTTAACTGAACAGAGTTTTGTCTGCTTTTGTCTTCTGTTTCACTGCAAATCAATATGTCATCTATATACTGAATTACCACACTCGTGAGTTCAATGTTACCCAATCCATTTGTAGGACCCTGTTAAAGATCAATGGGGACTCACAATACCATTAAGTTTAACAAATATGTTTTAGCCTCTTTTTTATGAATATAAAGGAAGTAAGGTCATGTGAGTCCTTATGCAATGTGATCGAAAAAAAACACATTTTTCAAATCGATCACCATGAAGTACTTAGTTTCAACTGGGATACTACACAATAGACCTAGAGGGCATAGCCATCGCTATTGGATCCAGTTCCTCGGTGTAGACCAGTGAGGGGATCACTTGGATGGGGTTCTTCAGGTATTGCGAGTGGGACTCTGACAGGTGAGACGCAGTATTCCGCTTCTTCTAACACCTTTCACCATCCTACCACCTAGGACATTCTAAACCACTGCCCCCCTCCCCCTTTCTCACCATTTCCTGATACAAGGGTCAGGAAAGTTCAGGCAATTGATTGCCTTTCCTTTCCCCACAGGAATAAAAGGTGGAGCAAGAGAGCACACTATAAGCATTGCATACTGCACAACAAGATGGATAACCAAGGGCAGCAGTTCAAGAGAAGGTGAAAGATGGCGGGAAACAAGAGGGCAGCAAGAAGAGAAGTAACCTTGCACTTTTTGTCCCAGATTCGTGGAACCTTTGTGGAAGGGAGCCTAAGACATTGAACAATAGCTCAAGTGTCTTGCAGCAGATGTCAACTGTTTGTTTGTTTGTTTATTGAATTTGTATGGCGCCCCAAACCCAAAGGTAACTGGGTGCTACAGAGAGCAGGAAAACATGATTACTTAAAAGCTTAGTTACAAGGCAAGAGATACATGTGAAGCATTACATTAAGATAGATCAGTTAAATAATATACATATATACAGCAATGAAAACAGTTAGGAATATACATATATACAGTCAGATTGATAGGTGTTAATTAATCCAAAGGTTAATCTTGGGGGTCAATGGAGTGTAGCCATGTGAGGATATTCCTTCTAAAGCTGTAGTAGGATTTGTCTGTTCTGACGTCAAGTGGGAGATCATTCCAGTATTGGGCTGCCTTAACTGGGAAGCTGCTGCCACCTGTTTTTTTTGTCTAAATTTAGGTACCTGTAGGCAGAAGGAGTTGGCAGTTCTGGTGGGGTGAGTAATGTTTTTCTCACTATTCTTGCTGCCAGATAGGGGTGAGCAATGTTATTAAGACATTTAAAGGTGAGTGATGCTGTCTTTAGTGAGATTCTGTCACAGATTTTGAGCTGTTTGTGTTCTCTACTTTTGTTAGAGATGTGTTCTTCAGAGGGTAAGTTGAGGGCCGTTCTAAGGGCATTGTTTTGCAATGTTTACATCTTGTCAATGATGTATTTATTGGCTCCCAAATACAAAGCATTGCAATAGGCAAGTTTGGAGAGGATTAGGGCGTTGGCAATGATGATGCAGCTGGCTTGGGCGAGAAAAGCTCTACTTGCCCTGATAAGCTTGCACATATAAGCGGTAGATGATGCGAGGGTGTTAACTTGTTTCTTTAGTGTTAGAGGAGGATTAATCTTTGGAGGATAGCTCAGTTGCAGCATGCTCGTCTTGGAAGCAAGACGACACGAAGCAACAACAGGTTTGATCCCCGGGTCCGCGCTTAGAAACCTCTGGGTGTTTAAGCGCGTTATAAATACGTAACTAAGACAAAAAAAAAAACAAACAACTAAGAAAAACCAACAATTCCTGTAACATCGCCTTGATGCCTGCGGGCTGTATGAGCGCTTTATAAATGTAAATAAATAAAAAAAAAAAAAAAAAAGTTGAGTCAAGGTGAAAGCCTAGTGTTTTCACTGCTTTGGCAACTGTGATGATGTTGCCGTCAATATTAAATGCTGAGTAGTTGGGGCTGAGTTTTTTTAGGTTGGTAGCAGAGCCAAGGAGCAGGATTTCAGTTTTATCATCATTCAGGCATAGGCCATGCGTGACCATCCATGCCTGAATGATGAGATATATTTTGTTTACCAAAGCCATATCAGAGTCGAAATTGCCCGAAAGGGGAATGAGTATCTGAGTGTCATCTGCGTAATTGGTGTAGGTGACGCCCAGTCTGTCCAATTTGTCAAATAGGGGCCTGGTAAAGATGTTGTACAGGGTTGGCCAGACACAAGAACCTTGGGGTACACCGCAAGCTATTTTGATAGGGTCTGCTTATGCCAATGTGGAGAAGACTCTCATTGTATGGTTATCCAAGAATGATTGGATCCAGGCTATGGCCTCGTTTGAAAAGTGGGCAGCCGATGCCAAGTGTTCGCACAGGACTGTGTGATCCACCAGATCAAAGGCCGCCAACATATCAAGGAGGAGTAGCATGGCGGTATTTCCTCTGTCATTGGGTTCGTGAATCTGTACTTTGAGATCAATTAAGGCTGTTTTTGTGATGTGCTGCGGTCTGAAACCTGATTAGCGTGTGCCTAGGAGTTGGTTGATTTCAAGATAGTGCTGGATTTGTAGGTATGCTACTCTGTCTATTATTTTGAGAAGAAATGGTACCGTGGTGATAGGCCTGTAGTTAGTGGGAATAGCGGGATATAGAGTTTGCTTCTTGAGAAGAGGTAGGACCCAAGATTCTTTTAGGTTGCTTGGGATAGTGTTAGAGGAGAAGGATGCATTAGTTTGGTTATGAAGGGGGCTAAGTCCATTGCAGCATCCTTAATTAGTTGGGCTGGACAGCTGTCATCCTTGCAGTCAGATGGTTTGAGAGATGTGATGATCCTCTCAGTTTCCAGAATGGAGATTTTGGGAAATTTGAATGGGTACGGGCCTGGTGGGTTCATTGTTGTAGGGCTGGTGGTAAGTGGTGTCTCATTGGAAGTTAGAGTGTCTTTTTTTAGGGAGATTTTGATTTGGAGTGTGTTAATTTTCTTTGTTAGAGAATTTTGGATGCTAGTGCACCATTGTTTGTCTTTTGCAATATTGTCCAGTGGGGGTTTGGGGGATTCCAGCTCCCTTAGGATAGCAAATAATTCCCTGGTGTTGGAGCTTGCATTGCAGATCCTTTCATTATAAAGATTTTTTTTTGTGAGTAGGATTTCTTTTTTAAAGTTGTTGACGAAGAGTCTGAGTTTCAGTTTATTTTCTTCAGATGGGATATGGCGCCATTTAGATTCTAGTTTCCTTTTTTGCATTCTTAATTCTGGGTGAACCAAGCATTTAGGTGTGCTTGTTGTATACTTTTTCGAAGTTTTAGAGGAGCAATAGTATCCAGTGCTTTTGTCATGGCATTATTGTAGCTTTCTTCCAGGATCTCAGGATGCAAGTAATTGGGAAGAACATTGATGGTGGGTAATAGTAGTGGCAGAAGTTTATCTGGAGTTATGTTTTTTTTTTGGCTCTGGTGGGTAGGGGTGGTGCCATACTTTTCTCTTTGGTATTTTGCTTATTGAGAGTTAATGTAGTCGATGAGGTAGTGGTTTGTGCAGTGTTGAGGGGGGGTTTTGGTGATAGTGGTACCACAGTTCAAGGTAGCGACCCAGTCCAAGGTCCTTCCTTTGTTGTGAGTTGGTGTGATAACTTTTTGGTTTAGGCCATGTTCAGCTAGCATCGTGGCTATGGATTGGGCTCGTTTGTCGTCAGGGTAATTAAATCCTAAATTCAGGTTGCCTAATAAAAAGATTTGTGAGGAGTCTTTTGTGTTGTTGGCTGTGAGGCTGGATAAATCCTCCTTGAATGTCCCAATGGGGCCAGGAGGTCTATATATTAGGTAGATGGTTAAGGTGTGGCAGTTGGAGATAGGCAATTTGGCTATGAGCAGTTCACATGACTTCAGTGGAGGTTGGGTTATTAGTCTTAGAGCGAGGTTGGTTTTTACTATAATGGCTAGACCCTCCCCCCCCTTTGCTGTTCTGATTAATTGATAATTTTCAGGAATAGCTAGAGAGAGTGCTGGGCCTGCTGCTTCGTGCAGCCATGATTCGGTGACTGCTAGTAGGTCAAGGTTGTCGGATGTTAGGGTGTCATCTATTTCAGTGGCGTGGGCCACTAAGGACCTTGCATTGATCAGGGCACCAGATAATATGGTGACGTTGGGTGTGTTTTGAATTTTTATTGGAATGAGTTTAGGCTGAGTAGTATTGTTGCACGGTATAGTTAGGTTGGGGCAAGGCTTAGGGTACCGTGAGGTGGGTTTCTATTGGGGGTTAGAGGCCTTGTTACTATGACATATAGGATCAGAAAGGCGGGGTAATCTAGCTCGAAGTCTGTTGTTTCTGTCCACAGTTAGGCAAGGTGCGTATTTAGAGGATAACATGATTAGAGTAATAGTTTGTATGATAAGGCACAATAGAGAGGCCACCTGTGTCTTGTTAAGGCGCATCGTAATGGATGGGTGGCACAAGTCAAATAGTGGGCTATTCCAAATTGGCACATAGTAGCTGGCAACAGGAGGACACACAAGCTTAGCAGTGGGCTATTTCAAGTTGGCACATAGTAGCTAGTAATAGGCAACAGGAGGGCGCACAAGTTTAGCAGTGGGCTATTTTTAATTGGCACATAGTGGCTAGCAATAGGCAATAGGAGGGCACACAAGTTTAGCAGTGGGCTATTTCAAATTGGCACATAGTAGCTATCAGTAGGCAACAGCTGGACGCACAGGTTTAGCGGTGGGCTATTTCAAATTGGCACACAGTAGCTAGCAATAAGCAACAGGAGGCTATGGCTGCTAGTATGCAAGATTATGCACTACAGGATACCATACGTGAGCAAGTAAAAGGACGTTTGATACAGCACTGAGCAGCTGATATGTAAGAGTATAAAGTACAGAATACAGTACATCGGGACTGAGCAGCTGATATGGCAACTGTACATGGAGCATGTGGTTGCTGATAAGTGGGAGCGAGGGAAAGTCCTGCTACCCTGGTGTCGGACTTGACTCCAGTAAAGCCACAAGCCAAGCGGTTGATCACAGCCAGAGAGTCGAGGGGAGAACCGAGAAGAGCCGGGCTGCATTGAATGAGGAACGCAAATTGGCAAGTTTCAACCTAGTTTCAACCTAGTTCAATGAACTGTGAAAGAACTGTAAAAGTGTTGGGGAGAGACCAGCTGCAGCGAATGTGCACCACGTGGGTGTTGCTCCGAGAGACTCTGGTCGATACCCATATGAGCAAAACTACAGAAACCAGAAGGCTGTAGGAGAGCCACTCAAAGTGGTCAAACAAAAGGTCTAGTAAAATCCTTGTACAATCAAAAGACTTTGATCCGCAAACTTCAGAAAAGAGGAAGTGAATCCCATGAACATTACAGGTGATAGTGAATGTGAATTTGACAAGAGTAAACCCAGAAGGTGGGGTGCTAACCAGAAGGGGGAAAAGTCTAAAGTCGCGAGAAACACTGTGTTGACAAATGCAAGGGATGCCCACTATGAACTGTTAGAAAAGACATTGAAATGCCAAGGGGAGTGAAACCCTCTAAGAGAGGACAGGATAAATACCCTGTCCCTTTGGTCATTTTGGAACCCGAGCCCGACCGAGGGAGAAACCAAGAAACACTGTAAAACAGGAGAAGTACACTGTCGTGCTTGTCAAAGAAGGGTCAACGCCTGGGAGGAGGGGGACCCAGCAGTGAGCCATTATCACCCTGATCACATCAACCTGAGAAAGGGAGGTTCACAGCGAACTATTGAACAGACTTTAGTGAGAACCATATCAGAAGACTGTTGAATCATAGGGAACCCAGATGAGGGAGGTCCGAGCCCGAACGAGGGAACTCTAGGGGTGAAAACATCACCCAAAACCTATTGAGAGAAGGAACTGTTTTTGAAGGGTCAGGCCCAGAAGAGAAGGACCCAAGGGTGAAACCTTCACCCGATATGAACAGCAAAGAAGAGCTTTGTGTTTGTTTGTTTTGAGAATATGTGAGGCCCTCGATTACAAGAGACTTTCAAGAGGAACGAGACTTGTCCTTTGACGGTCCTGATTGCTGCCCTTGAAACTGTTAACTCATGCTGGGAAAGCTTGTGCTTCAAACGTGAAGAAGGGAGTACCAGGCTACTGCATCCTGACATACTATTTACAAACACTTCTTTCTTTTCCTGAAAACTATCCCACACCCTTTTTTAGTATTAGTTGTTGAGGTTTGGCAATAGGTTTCTTAGTATAGGCCCTTAGTATTTGACACAACGCAACTAGGACTGCCTTATTTTTCATTTGATGGCCAACGCTTGTTCCCATTTTAGATTTAGGTTTAGATTAGGCATTTTCCCAACCTGCATACAGTTTAATAAACACACTTGAAGTGTGATCACTTGTGGCAGGCTTTACTGTTGTCACCACGAGTTTCAATTCCAACATACTTGGGCCCTCTGACAAACCCTCCTTGAGTATTCTGACTTCCATTCTGAGCATTTTGAAATCTAACCTGGGCATTCTGAAATCCACCTTGGGCGTTCTGAAATCTCCTCTGGCATTCGGAAATCCGCCTCCTCTTCCTCTGAAATCTATCCCACTACCTCGTGGCCAAAACCCATACCCACGTTGATACATTGGGTGTGCATTATTCGCCTGTAATGTACCCATTATTTCTTGTGTTCCCACTCCTTCTCTACTTGTCAGTACTGCCTCTTCTATAGCAAACCTTGACAATTTCTTCTGAGCTAACTTAGCTTCCTCAATCTTTCGGTTCTCATAATTGTTTTTGTTCTTATCTTGTAATATCCAACAATGATGCACAATGAATCAAAGTGTAGGTCGTTACTGGCGGATTGCGCTATACCTCTGTTATGATTACTGTACAAAAATTATATTGACATCACTAATCAGTCTTGTGGAGTTTTCATATGTTAGTAGTTTATTTCCAAGTATCACGCGACACGTGTTTCAACCTAAGTCGTCCTCAAGGCTGATATATTACCCATACAATCATGATAACGTATTACAAATCGTTTTGTACATGTATATCCAGATATTGTAATTGTTATTGATACACAAGAAAAATTGTACATGCGTCGTGAAGCAATATCATGAAAACAGAATGTTTATGAGTAGTATGAAAGGTTACATACCCAAGGTCATGTCACATGTGAAGGGGGGTACAGCAGCAGGAACAATAGACAAGAGCAATATGCCATAGTTATTCACATATATTACACAGTTTAATCTTGCAAATAGTTCTGAAAATAGATAAGTGATGCACCCCATTCTTGTATGGCCACTATACACTGTTGCCTCTGCAAAGTAAATAAATGTTGGTATGTGTTAGTTACATGCATGGAAACTGGTAAGTATGTGGTCAATAACCTAAATTGCAAGCTAGTGTCTATTGACCTATAAAATACTTAATTTCACCATTATTGATGAGCGACTCATCATTTGTGCCTGATTTGCCCATCACCATTTTTAAATCTAGAACCAATTAGGTGAATTAATGTGAGATGGATAATTACAACTCACCCTTTATCTCGTATGCTAGTTTAGTTGATCCTAGCAGATAAAGAAATGAAAGCTATATCACTGATTCACGTATACTGTAATGCCCATAGTGTGTTGGACAATCCCGTCTTTGTATTTCTATTAACCAGTTTACCAGAGTTCGCACGCTTGTTACACAATTCGAATTCAGTGAACTAGTCTTGTAGTGCGGGATTCATTCCCAAATTAGGTCCTCTGTCGCATCAGTATTACCTGGATGTAACCGAAACTCCCATGAGTAAATGTATTAGCTAAACAGCATAGCTCAGGGCAACATGCTCGCCTTGGAAACAAGACATTGTGGAGCAACACAAGTTCGATTCCCGGTTCCCTGCTTAGAAAAATCTGGGTATTAAGCACATTATAAATAACCAATTACAGAGAAATACACTTCGGGAGGGATTGACCACAGATGAGACTACTACTGAGACCTTTCCCATCTTTAACCAAAACAAAACTGTCACGAAAGTCAACGACAAACAATGTAGTGCACCTATGGCAAGGGACCCAGAAGCAGAGCATGTGCATTTTTGAGAATTTTGACACTTCGCCCAATGGTAAAAAAGGATGAGACAAAAAAAAGAGAATAAACTACCAGAAAAAAAAAAATCCCAGGCATCAATATGACTAATAAAAAAGATTAACTGATAAAGAAGTCGTGGAACTTCTTATCAATGTATCCACATATGAGGAACCAGAACCAGAAACACGAGACAAACTTGCCACTACGCCGACTACACCAGGAGTGACACATCATCCAGTAGATCCCTCCTATGATACCTCATTATTGCTAATTATTGACGGATACATAGAGGGAAACACCACACACAGCAAAGACAATTCACTTGCATGTGAAGAAATACCAAGAAGTCAGCAAGGAAAAAAAGCCAGCAAACAGAAGAGATAGCCATTCCCCGAGACCACATGATACTGGTAATAAAGAGAATGTCTTGAAACTGCCTACCTTCCACAACCTAAGAGCACCAAAGAATATGGTCATGATCGAGATCCAACAAATGAAAACATCACAAGATGGACTAAATCTTAATAGGTCTAATCTATTGAGATTACGCCACGCTATACCAGAACTAAAACAGATACAAACACAAGATATAAAAATTGTGGAATTCCAAGACAACGACTCAACAGATGGTATATCCGTCCAACTTAACTCGAGCGAGACAACAAAAGCAATAATGAAGCAAATGAAGAAAATGGAAACACTTGGGTTTACATGCACAATTCCGCCTAGCAACCTGCTTTCCACAACTGACAGAAAGAGAAAAGATACATCAATAACCACCATGGAAAAATGCAGTAAAAGACTGGTCTCTCGGCATGTCAGTAACCAACGAAAAGGCCTCCTTCAGCACAACAACCAACAAGAAGATTCACAGAGAATAACCCAGGACGACAAACGTCCCCAAATCTCGTCCAGAACTGCATCAACCACACAAAGATTGCATCCGCCGATTTCATGGACAAAGAAAGATACTGAACGCCCAATGGTAAAGACTGCGATTACATCCTTATAATGCACTCAAATACGATATCAAGAATCATTACGGTTATGTTCATGGAACACCTGAGGATCTAACCATCTCTTCCAAACAAGAAACAATGACCTATTCAACTATGAAATCATTTGCTTACAAGAGACTTGGCTCTTTTAGCCACCCCTCTGTGATGGATACATGGTCCACATGACTCCTGCTATAGCCAATATAAAAGGCTGTCCAAGTTCCGGTCTATTAACACTGTTGAAAATTGAAGCCCACTTGGACCAAATAGAAACCATCTCAATCAATAACTGCTCTTAAATCACTATTCTTGAGCAGAGCTTTAAAGACACCCTGAACAAACTTAAAAAGAAGGAATGCCATTTGATCGCCATACTCAATACCTACTAGAGCCCATCTGTCCCCAACAATGACAAATTTCAAGACGAGATATTAACTTTGTTAGATGACATCCATATAAAATAGAAGCAACTCTATGTCTTCATCTGCGTAGACCTCAAGTTACATCTCTTCCAAAATGAGGGCTCTCAAATCCATAATTCAAAATTAAGCACTAAAGGCAACTCATGGACAATGGCCATGGGGTGTCGTAATTTCACCCTTCTCAATGGCAACACCTCTAGCAATAACCCGGCAAGACCTACATGGCACAGAGGCAGTACCAGTGGATACTTAGATTACATCTACATTTCTCAAAACCTTTGCAACATTGTCACTAAACTTGAAATCGGGATGAGCACGCTCAGCAATCATGCTAGGCTCATCACTACCTGGGATACCCCTCACCGCCGAATGGAAAAAATGGACAAACCCCAGATAGAAGTGACAGCAGGACTTAACAGACTATGTATACAAGATAAAAAAAATAACAAAATGTGGAAATGATCTTTAGAACCTCAAACAAGGATGAGAAAGAAACAATCAATTATGAATGGCTTTTTGCGGTACCATAATTACCTCCAAGGTCCCTTTGCGGGTTCAATCCTTAACAGATGGTAAAACCAGCTGTTAAGGTAGGGACCCGCAAAGGAACCTCGTAATTAGGTGATAAAGGGTTAACGGCGCCGCCACCTTTTATGACGCCGTTAACCCCTTACCGCCTGGGTCGTAATGAGGCCTAGAGACTATGATAAAATAGTGTCACTGTTTTTTGCCACGGGTCAGGCCTTTCAAGCTGCCATTTCTCCTTACTATCCTGAATGTAAGCAACAGCATCTTTATTTTCTTTAATTTTACGTGTCGTAATTGCACCCACGTCTGATATATCAGGATACTGTACCCTGATAGCCCTCCAAACATCTATGCTGCAATTATTAAATGGTGCTCCATCATCCGCTGTGTTTTGTGCTGTCACACATGCATAACCCGCTCGCCTCTATATATCGTCCACAATCTGTCCAAGAATATCTACCAATAGAACTTTTATAACTCCTATGGCCAGCGTGTTTCCCCCTGTCATTTTCTCTCATTCGTAAATCCATTTCCCAAACCCCAAAGTTGAACTGGGGAGCATGCATTTCAAGTTATCCTTATCAATCTGGGGCCATGGAATATGTTGTGGTCTTGTTCCCCCTTCTCTAACAAGGGAACTCTGATAATCCCATCCCATAATCGGATCACAGTATTCATTTACCCAATGCAGGGGTCATCGTCCCTATTCGTCTTGGTTCTGGTAACAACCTCAGCCTGCTCACATAAGTTGGACATTCTCCTCTCTCACTACATAATCATCGGCATCATCTTCAGGGAAGCTCAAGATATGCTATAGGATCTATTGTTCTTTCCTAAGGGTGTTCCAGATCTGAACATCTTACCTTTTTATCCATCTGTTGACTTCCCAGGGGGGGCGTACGCACCCTCTCTCTCTGTCTCACAACCTGACTCTCTTTGTTCCTCTGACATTGTTAGATCCCAACCAGTATGATTATCATCGTCTTCTTCTTTGTTTAAATTTAGTCTGCTCAAAGACAGTGCTCGACGTTCATCAATAAACACGTTCGCATCCTCATCCATGTTTGAAGTACAGGGGACCAGCAGCTGCTCCCTCAATTCCCATACTCGCTGTGCTGCCTTATTTGTTGATATATCTTATCAATACTTTCTGCAATATTTTCCGCATCATATCTTTCCTCTTCTAGTGCTACTCTAGGTGTTTCTAGAGCTACTTCCTTTATCAGAAGAATATCTTTTTTTCTATCCCATTGGATTTCCTTGCTCGGCCTCATTCATTCTTTAAGAATGAGACTTGCATCCAGACATCGCTGCCTTCTATTCTGTTTTATCTCTTCATCCACTTCCCTTCGCTTTCTTGCATTCCTTCTTGCTCGTTCTTCCTCTTGACTTCATTATTCCCTCCGCACTTCCAGTCTTTGTTATTCTTCTTCTCTCCTTCTCTGTAATCTTATTTCCTTCACTTTTTTGTGCTTCTTCTTCCTCTCTCTTTCTTTCTCCCATATCTCTTTCTTCTATCTCTTTCTTTCTTGTGTCATACTACATGTGTTCCTCTGGCCGCTTTTCGTCTTTCTCTTGTTCTTCTCTATATATCTGTTCCCATTGATCCCTGCTTTTTCTTCCTTGCTCATCCTCCCTCAATCTCTTTTCTCGTTCTTTGTCCTTTTTTTCCTGCTCATCCTTGTCTTCGATTTGCCTAACCTCCTCGATGCATTTTCCATCTAACTTGAGTAGTATCTGTCCTCCATTCATTCTTCGTGCACGGTTGTTACCTCATCAGTCTTATCCTTTTCTCCTTTCCATCTCTTCATTTCTCAGTCTATGTTTGTTGATATATTAGATCTCTCGCCTCTTTCTTCCTTCTTGTGTGAACTTACAAGCATCTTCCTTCCTTTTGCTCTCTTCTTGACTATCATCACTAGTGTAAGCGGGGATTCATACATCGGGTTACTATATCCCGCCGCTGCTTTTAATTTCTTTAAATTATTAACTCCTATCTCATCTGTATCCACGCTCGTAATTTTGGGCAAAGAGGAGTTGAGGGCTCAATGCCTTCACGTATATGCTGATTAAGCATCCACTCCTCTGCTGGCGGGTCCTCCATCTCCTTGTGGTTAATTTTCAAAAGTTCAAAAACTGCTAGTCTTTTCTGAAATGTTTTCCATGTATACACAGCATGCACCCATGTAGTCATGTTGTGTAATACTACTTTCGAGAATGATCCCCCTTGTGGCCATTGCATGAATATTTTATTAGCTGTACCTTTTACCCATTCTGCACTGTACTGTTTGAGCCTGTGTGCATGTCTTGGCAGTGTTTTGCAAAGGTGCACAAGAGGAGTTTCCTCCTTGATACTTAACAAATAGTTAATAAAATATCTCTCTATATCAAGGCACCACTTTTAGTCTCAAAACAACAAATATGGGCAAGCACCATCAATCACTGCTCAATTCTCCATCATTTCAAAAACCTATCTGTCTTTTGATTGGAGCCAATCATTTACTGCACCTTAATTCAAAACAAGGTCATTATTGAAACAATAACCCTATGCACATTAATACCCCTTCTGATCACCTTCCCTTTTTCTATAATATATTTATAGTAAGAGTTATACTTCCATGCCTCTATTTGTATTATCCTATACAGGGTTTAAGATGTCACCTATCAAAGTCCTGACCGTGTGTATTCTTTCTCTTAATATTCCTTTTGGAATTTTAAACGTCTTCTTCTACTTCCCTTGAAATAGGATTACTTAGGCATTCTCCTACCTACAAACAAGTTCCCTTTAGTTAAAAACATGAAAATCACACCCCTTTACATTGCTATTTCCTTTCATCTACTTATATCTGTTAATCAACTTGAAGCCTTTGGTATCAACTTCTCCTCCAATCCGACCACTTTGACTTCCGTCCGTGGAGCGCCTGTGGAAACTGAGCAGCGATTTCTCCAAAGGGTGACCTGCCTATTGTCTCGATTCTTCTTACAAGTTTATTTCTATTGGCCTCCCTCCATAGGAAACTCCATGATCTTCCAGCTAATGGCGGAGGATGCCCAATCGTCTGAAACTCTGGAGTCAAACTGGTTTGGATCTGAAACCATCTGCACTGCTACCACGTCAGCTTATTGCCTTTTGTAACGTGCATACACAATGGATGGGATTACAAATAACCGGACAAACTCAAGAAGAAGGCAAGTTACTGTTGTATTAACAATTATCTAAAGCAGGGAGATTACAACAAACATCAAAGGAGGTACAATCAGTCGCTCAATGACCTCCACAAAAAATAAAATTCTTATACACAATAATGAGCCAGAGTGACATCATACTACGTGGCAATAGTGAAAAACCTATCTAGGGTCCGGATTGGTTAAGGGAAACATTTAGATATACACTTATATAGGAGGTAGGATTGTTATTGGCTGTCCTTTATCAAGTGGACAATTTATGACTACCTATTAAAACATGCCGCTTTAGAAACTTTCAGTACACAGTTTGCCATTGGTTTTACAAGCTATAAGGTCCTTCGTTATATGGACTAATGCAATTGGTTGGCATGCTTGTGCCATGTCTGGAACCTTTGGATCATTTAACAGCACGTAAGTCCAGACCCAGGTGCCGGAAGATAGGACATGAAGCTACCTCACCACCCAATGCCCAGCATCTCTCATCGCCCATACCTTCTGCCATAAAATTGTCTTCGTACTTGGCCTTGTAGAGCATTATTGTATTTGAGAATACAAAGGCGTGAAGGCACTCGCTATCATGCCTGGAACTCCAAGTTCAAGCTCTATTTCCATCCTTGGCTCACGTGACAGGAGACCACAATCTCATCCGCTTAGCAGCTTTTAAATGCTCTAAATGAATTAAAACTTGGCATCCTTTGTGTTCTTTCTTGCACCTTAACGTGAGAAGATACATCCTCTGCATACTCGTTCTTCTTCAGAGTAGATAGCTGACTTGATTTCTATGCTCTTGACTTCAGGCAAAGGCAGCCTCGCAATGCAGCTCCATGAGCCTGCTACTCGGGTGTGACACAGCTTTTCCATTCCGCCTTCATGGCTTCTGGGTTACTTAATTCATGATACCAAAGTCCAGTTTCTGTACAATGGTGGCTTCACCTGCGTTCTATTTACTCCTCATAGCTAGCCTCTACAATGACTTGATCTACCTTGCGTTTTTGCATCCCTACATTTATTGAACTTTTGTTTTCTTCAGCACTTTGTTAACGTATCATCGTCTTCTTTTCCACATTGATTAGGTTACTCGATTCTTTACTTTGGCATTCGTGTCTAGGATCCATACACTGGGCCTCATTACTAGTCCGGCGGTAACCGTGCCGGAAATTCCGGCAGGTTACCGCCGGACTCGTATTACTATTCCGGCTCCGTGATTGCGAGAATCACCGGGGCATTACAACCCGGTAATTCCAGAGCCGGAAATCAGTAAATCCCCATTTCCATGGAGTCGTATGACTCCATGGGGATGGGGACCATGGAAACACTGGCTCCGTCTATGACAGAGCCGGTGTTTCCATGTCCGCCTGCAGGCGGGTGGTGTTAAACCCGCCAGGTCAGACCTGGCTGGAGTGACACCTCCTGCCTGCAGGACTCTTAATTAGCCGGTCCGGAAAGAACAGTGGTGGCAGATTTACCACCACCATTCTTTCTGGACCAGCAGGGTCGTAATGAGGCCCATTGTCTTTATTCAGTATCTCAGGGTGTCGTGCACACTTTCTTATGACATCATCAGTTCATTTGCTTAGTTCCTTCTCTTATTCCTTCATGGAGTTTTTCCTGCAGGTTGTCTTTACTTCGGGTGTACATTCAATAGGGTTGTCTCAATGGATATCTCCTTCTAAAGACTTGCTGTGGTATTGGTATGATATCTGGTGTCAGGCAAGGTACGGTCTCATGTAACAATAGAGGGGAAGTAGGGGGCGTGATCTCCTGCAGATGTATACAGCTGCTACTCTACACATCTCTGTTTCCTGTATCATGACACTGCCACAGCAATAACCCTGCAGAACAAGCAAACAAGTAAGACCAGAGATGGAATTGCGCATGGCTCTGACCTAATCTCCAGCATCCTGAAATCATATATTATTTGAAGTACTGTTTCCTAACTACAATGTTTTTCAGACCATCTGAGGACAGCACATATGTGCCTTAGACTTTGGTGAGGACTCATGTACCTAGTGTTCTCAGTGTCAAATCCCTTGTTGTTGGTCCATGCTGTTAGACTGATTTCTAAGTTCTGGCCTGGTAGACAGAGTGTAGGAGACCAACCTAGATAAAGTGAACAGGGACAGCTATGGGAGCTGTAGCCAAGCAAATCAAGGTAGCATGGAGAGTGGTCAAGGCAAGGTCTCAGAAGTGAGTGAGTATGGTAAGGGCTCCACAATGAGTCCAAAACAGTGAGCAATCAAGGATTACACTTAGACAGGTAAGTACAAAACACTCTATCCATGTTATTACCAAAGAACATACAATGAAAAACGAGTAGCATTATCACACAATACTAAAAAATAAAATACATATATGCAATCATTGTGAGATAGTGCAAACAATTCAGTTCACCTCCCTCCCAATACCTGAAGGGGAAGTAAATAGTTATTACACCAACAGTCCACAGGAATACCATCCCTAACTTTCAAAGTCCATTCTTAAAGTGTATGGGGCCTTGTGCCCAACATTTCACAAAGTTTACAATAGTTATAGGAAGTGTGAAAAAAGTTAGGAGGAGGGTGATTTGAATGTGAGACATGTTCCAAAAATCAGGAGAGGATGTATTCTAGTGAATAAGAATTTTCCCAGCTTTCGGCAGCCAAACAGTTGAGAACATTAAGTTAGGAAACTTTTAAAGGGTGGAGATAGGGAGGCAGGTAAATATCACCACAACTTACCACCTGTTCTCAGTTTTTTCTCCAGACTTGGCAGGTCATTGGAGGGTGACCTGGGGTTGGTTTTTAATGCCATTGGTTCCATTTGAAGAAGACAAGGAGCTGTGGATGCAAGGAGAGTTCCAGTTGAGTATAGGAGCTTGTTGCAACCTCTTCTCGATGAACAATGCAGCAGGCACCAATGGAAGACTTTTCAGGATGGTTGACCAGATTTGAGAACACCAGTTTCAGTGACGGTCGCCTTTGCACAGCGACAGCATGGAAACACAGATATCGCAGTTGAGGTCGGTCCTCTACCTCTTGCTACGTCAATGATAGGATACCAACATTTTGCCGGAAGGGTAATTGCAGGACAAGCTGAAGACCCGTCAAGTTCTGGGCTGAAACTTGGAACGATTTTGCTTCTAGCACAGAAGCCCAATTTGGAACCAGCCAGTCCACTGAATGATCCAGAAACACATCTGGGATCTCTGACTTGCTGGGTTACCAGAAGACGATGAGACCGGTTGTTCCCACCACTGCTACTGGATGAAGCACCAATGAAGGTCTTCTAAGATCACTAGCCAGACACGGCTATACAGGTACTGCAGCAAATGTTGTTTGCCAGGCCTTATCAGGATTGTTCTAATGGTCTTCTGAAGTCTTCATGGCTATGCAGGATTCTTGGCCCCTCACATGATCTTTGGGGAATGGATGCAGGACTCTTTTTGTTATGGAAACTCAGTTCATCACAGAAACTCAGGCCAACCAATGAAGGACTGCCATTCACTCACATCCCAGCAGTGGTCCAATCAGGTACCACTGTTGGTGAAACTCATGCATATTCTCCAGACATACAGAAACCAGTTTGTGTATTGGTACCAGCCACTACCAACCGCTTCCTGGCTTGCAACACACATGCCATGCACTAGCCTGAGAAAACCAAGGTTTTCCTGGGGAAGTACATGACCAAAGAAAGGAATGTACTGTCCTAACATGACCGTCCCACAAGGTTTTCACTTGTTCTTTCGGCCAACCAACAACATGGCCAAAAGAACAAGTGAAAACCTTGTGGCATGGCCATGTTAGTACACTAGCTGCAGCTAATAGCCAAACATGGTAAAGACAGTAAGCTAACATAAATTATAGTAGCAATAGCAAAGAAATTATTGCTGCCACCTGCTTTTATTTATGCACATTTAAACATAAACAAAACATCCTCTGAATGTATTCTAGGGTCATACAAAAAAAACCCCATTCCACTGCATTGGAAGATGCATTATGCAATGTTAAGAAGTTACCCAAACTGGCAACAAAGTCACACGACCAAGGGAAACATAGTTTCCCATTAATGACAATCTGAAAAACTAGCCAGTTTCCCCATGACATTTGAGCAAAATGACAGTGGAGTGAAGCTGAGGGATTTACTTAACTGCATAAAGGCAGGACATAGTTCAAAAACAAATGCAAAATGTTTGGCAGACCATAGAATATGGTGGAAAAGATGCTCCAAGAGAAAACATTCCTAGCACTCACCTCACTCTTCCCCCAGACTTGGAACAGGGGGAGCTAATCCACCTCTGGATGAGTCTCCTGTTCCATTTGGTTATCCCAGTTGAAACGCCCATCAGCATTGTAATATTAAGTACTTAGCCTTTGCTCAATAGTGAAGTGTAAGGCGCTGAGGATTGTGGGATCACCTCAGCCATTTTGGATCCACTCCCTTACTGTCCATCCACCACTTTAAAGGTATAGGATCAGTTAAGTGAGTCCTATAGAAGTTGGATCTCAACTTCGTAAGGCTCCACGCAATGGAAAAACATGTATTTTCCTCAGTAGGCCAACTGAGTTCTCGGATTCTAAACTGGTAAGGAAATATATATCTGTCCAGCACTTGGATGTGGCACAGGCAGAATTTCTTTCCCCATTGAAGCATGTGCAATATTGAAACTGTTTTCACCCGCCTACCCCTTGTCCCCTTCTTGACAAAATCCTTTCAAACTATGCAAACACATTCAAACCAGGGTCTTTTCTCTTTTTGCAAACTTTTGTGCGGATTCGTCAAATGGCACCAAAGTTATAAGCCATCAAAAAATGTGGATTCCAACTGAAGCAATCCTAACTCTCGAATATCTCCTCTTAAGCTAAGAGGAGGTAATTGAGAGTTGAGATTGCATCAGCTGAAAGCCAAGTTAATTATCAAGTTGGAGACTTTAAAAGCTAAGGGTCTAAATGGGGATGAAGAACGGCATGTTTTTATGAATCGATTTGATTTGCTTCATTATGATTCAATGGATTTTTTATACAGCAACTAACTATTTTTTATTATCTGTTTTTTACCAACAATTAGCTCTGTTTGAGAAACTCCAACTATTTATATGTTCAATGTTGACAAACCTATCAGTCAATTATCTATTATGTAATGAAAAAAATATGTTGCACTTACACATTTGATAGTGACATTTTGTTCTAGATGTTTTCATGTAGAATTGGGTTTATACTCCATTATTTTTGTGGAGTAGTGTTATTGCAAATAGGCATGATACAATGCCCGTACATTTTCGATCATATTGAAATTATCATAAGTTCGTGTGTCATCTCTTCTTTTCCACTTTACACTCACTTTAGATGAGGCTGTGTATCTAGGTTCATGTTTTTACAAACTGCTTGAGCATGATATGTTTGTCTGAATCAGCATTGGGCTTCACAAGTGAATTTTCAATGTCTTCTCATTTGTCATTTCTCACAAGTATTTTTGTGTAATGTCTTCATGTGTCTATATTTGTATTTTGATGCACTTTGTATTGTTTTTTTGTTTAATCATTATATGTCTTATGGGTAATAGTGACCATTTCAAGATGGTGTGAGTTAGGTGGAAACAACCAGAGTTGTATGAATTGTCACATGACACAAACTGTCACGGAAATGACGAATTTGAACTTTTACTTTATGGAGGCAAAAACATACAGTTGGTGTGCAAACCTGAGGAAGTTTGGTCAACGGACTGAATGTGTGGTGACGATTTACCCATTTGGGTGATTTTCAATCCATTTATACTGTATGTGAATTTTCGTCTATTTTTAATTACTTTAAGGGTGGTTCTTAAAAGAACATTTGAGGGTCAAGGGAGGATGGGGGACCTGGGATAAGAGGAGGGGGTACGGGGATGGGGCGAATTTTAGGTCTGGAACATGTAACAAGGAACACAATAGGTAAAAGGTAATGTTTGGGTTTTGTATTGGTTTTGTGATATTTTATTTTTGTTAAAAAAATAGGGGGAACAATTGCTAGATAAAAAGGTTGACTGCCAGGTTGACTGCCAGCTGGATGTCAGTTGTTGGGTAGTATGTGGTATGGCTGCTGTCCCGCTTGTTGAAGGCGCTGCACTTGTGACCCTGGATGTTGCTGGAGATGTGGCCTGAGTTTATGGTGGTGCAAGTGAGGAGGTTGATCAGCACTGCAGATACCTCGTGCTGCTTGTGATCCTGACCTTCTGCTTTTGATGGGTTTGCAGGTAGGACTCGTCCACTTCATCCCAGTGAACCCAGACAAGATGTTGAATCAGTGTTGAGGTGCTCAAGCTCTGGGATGGGATGCTGGATGCCCCTTGTCACAGCACCTTTATGCAGAAAGTACAGTGGACTGACCCCACCTCCTTCAAGCTGTGATGCACCAGCACCAGGAAATACCTTGAGCTATCCAATGCGATCATGATGCTCTTTACCTTCTTGCAAGGGAGTGGGGGGACGAGGAGGTGGTGACCCAGATGAGATCTTCATATTCTGGAGGGACGATGGCCTATTGGATGTTGTCATCACTGTTGTCAGTGGATGGTCTTGACCTGTTGGTAAATGCAGGACCAAGAAGAAAAATGTATAAAGTAAAGAAAATGACTAGACAAAAGGACAATGCCACCTAAATTAAAAGTTAAAAAAAAAAAACTCAAATAACAAATAGACAATACAGAGAGATAAAACAAGGGAAAGAGGTTTAGGAATAAGGAAAGGTAAAAGTGGATAGAAAAAATAGGGTTTTTAAGTTTTAAATTTGCTTTTGTAGGTGGAGGGGAAGGCTCTCTATTAAAGACAAAAAGCAATGGAAGAATCAGGCAAAGTTCCTGTGGGTGTGGTAAATTAACTGCGGTTATGATATAGACCAATCAGGAGCCACGTTGTGGAGCCACAGCAGGAACCATCGCATTCAAATGGTTTGCGTGGATTCGTAGGCATGGTAACCAACCAGAGAAACAAAAAAAAACTTAATTATATTGTGTCTGTTCTCACAGTATGAATCTAATAGAAATGCTTGAATGTGGTGTGGCCTATGGCTTTTGGAATTACTGAATTTCATTTTAAGCTTTGTCACAAAACAGCTGTGTAGCTTCAGAATAATGTGTTTATGAACAAAGGGTTTTTCAGCAGCTGCAGGAATACCATGTGCCATTGGATTGATGTGTAGCTGTGGTTATCTCACCGGCCAACGGGACTGTGCCTATCATAGCCACAGTTCTGGGCCGTGGAAACTGAAAATTACCTAGATAAAATGTGAGCATCTTCTTTATAAGTATTTAAATGAGTTGGCAATGTTTTATTGTGGTGTGGCCTGGGGTTGTTTGCTTGGCCAGAGTTACTTTACAGTTTGTTTCACATAAGCAATACATCTGCAGTTATACTGCAACTACCATAGCCACGGTTATTGGTTAACCAATGGATGTCATGTATTTTTCAACGGGCTTTGATTTCCGTGGCTACAACAGCTGCATTGGTAGCCACCGTTGCTAAGGTGCTATCTGCATATAGTGTAACCACAATGAAACAGGTAAAGAGGAAATGTTTCAACCATTGAGATTATGAGTTTGAAAACAATGTATGATTGGTTGAAACATGGTTTATTTTGCACAACGTTGTGGTATTGGAAGGTGGTACTTCTTTTATATTATTTTCAGGCAGAGGTGTGTTATTAACAGATGTGGAGATGAAGACTGTATGCATACTATTGGTGAGCGTTTATGACATTTTTTTAGAGGTGGAAAAACTGAGAACGTTTTTGACAACTCTGACAACTCATCCACTGGGTTGTCAAGTGATAAATCTAATTTTTCCGAAGATTGTGGAGGATTGTCTAATTTTGAGAATGGAACAGTGATGTGGAAGGTATAGGTCAACATTATGAAACACGTAGGCTAACTACATTTTTCTTGTTTTACAACATCACTTTAGACATAGTATTTGAAGAAAGAGGTATTTGTTCAAGCTGGGGGCAGATGCTATTTTCAATTTGGCAAACAGAAATGATTAAACCATTTAAGGGAAGATCACAGGGAAATGTTGCTCGTTTTTTTTAATTCTTTGAAGCAATGCAGTAGTGGGCTTGGAGAAGAAGATGGGCTCTCAGAATAAAAGAAACATTTGTTGGGGATAATTTTGATATAAAACACAGCAGCTATTTTAGCCACCTATAGAAGGTATTTAATCATATTGGAAATGTAGTGTGCGTGTTGTGTTTATCGTTTTTTATTGTTGCAGTATAATCATGGTTGCGCAGCAATAGTAAAAAGAAGTGTTTGCTTTACAGGGCCTGTGGTAGCCCTGTAGGCCTTGTAGTTATGGTTAAGTTGCTCAAACTATAGGAAGAGCACTTTTTAGGCATCTTATAACTCTGCCCCCCTTGACAAATCTTCACAAAACTTTGCAAAACAAGTATATGGCCCTGTCAGATTGATTCTACAAAGTTTGGTGATGTTTTGTGCAGGGGGTGAACGGTTATAGGGGATCCTAAAATGTGTTGTTTTTCCAATAGATGCAATGGGAAAAAAATTACTCACGTCTGCAGGCCAAACCGCTGGACAAATATTCTCAAAATTTGTGGCAGGAGCGGCAACTTAGTCCTGAAAGCGTGCCTTTGTAAATTTGATGTAAATCCATGCAGTAGTTTTTTTTTTAAAACTACCAAAACAAATTAGTGATATCTGGGTCCGGACCACAGACTCACTTCCCTGATTGGTCTGTGGACGGGCCCCTGATTGGCCTAGAGGGAGATGTGAGGTCTGCAGACTTCGGACGTGCTTGCTGATTGGATGGTGAAGAACGTGAGGTGCGTCAGAATTTTGGAAACACCCGCAATGTTGGATCCACGGACGATCGCAGGTGATCGCAGACAGTGCAGTGGGGAAAAGGTCTGGAAAATATATTTCGGGTCATTTGGTGGTGGAAAGAGGGGCTGGGATGGGTGTGGGGGTGGAAAAAAGATGATATGGGGCTGTTTGTGTAGGTTGAACAAGGGTGGGCAGGTGCCGTAATTGTCAGCAGACACTCTGTTGGTACGCGGGTGGTGCAGTGAACATACAGCTTGGGAAATACATTTGTGGTTATTTGCGGCTTGGAAGAGGGTGTAGAAATGGTAGGGAAGTGGAATGAAGGCAATGTAAAGCTGTTTTTATAGGTAAAAAAAAGGTTTCGAAATGCCACCGGGCCCACAGTCAATTTCAGTGTCCATGGACATCATTTCAATTGCAGGGAGTGGGGGTGAGTTTTATTGGTTGACCTGGTCTGATTCATTCTTGTTATAGTTAATTATTTTGTGGTCAGTGGCCAGATTCTGGGGGGCATGGACACAAATACCCCCCCCCCCCCGATTATGCTCACTGAGTAAAATCCCCACAGTAGTAAGTAGTGTTTTGTAATTATAGGTAATGTAATAGGAGTATGGCCAGAATACCCATATTAGGAATATGTGTACAGTAATTATATATAATGTAGTGGGATTACAAAGTGTTTGTAATATGGAGGAGTTATGTAATTGAATTGTATATGGTATCCCTAACTGCTGGGTGACATCCCTTCTGCAAATGACCACAGGGAACTCCAGACATGATTCAGAATTATTGATCATTGTCAGTGAGGTGTAGCCTGGGTCTCAAACTAGATGCTAAGAGATGTAGGAGGTTATTGGCTTTGTCAAAGTTCTGCACCTGCCCAACAAACAATTTAAAAAACAAAATGTCAAAGAGGGCAAGTATGAAACTGGACACACACTGGAGAGTTCATGGCGATCAACTGAAGTTTTTTTTTTCTTATTTTCAATCTTTTTTATTGTATTAGCAAATTAATCTGATAGATCTAGCTTTTTCAATAGATTCTTGGTACTCTTGATACTATTGAATGAACTAGTTTGGGCATCATTTGAGCTCCAAAACCTATTGACACTTTCTGTCTTTCTTATCCCATTTTCAAAATGTGGATGAATCCTTTCATTTTCTCACTGATTTGTTAAAGCTGACTTTTTACTGCTTCACATCCCAAGGTGGTTTTAAAAATTGCATACCTTTGTTCAGTGGCAGAAGGTTACCCCCACAATTGTACTGGCCACTGGCTGTACCTATTTATATGTACAAACATTGTTTTGCCATACATTAATGCCATGTGAACAATCACATTAGTGGCAGTGCAAATATATTTGCAATTAATTTAGACTGATACGAAAGGTATTGTGAATTTGCAAACAGCATTGGTGAAGGTTGTGAGGGTGTGGAGGGAGGAAACTGACGCACAAGAGGCATGCTTTTGGGCAAAGACTTTTATTTTCTACCAAAAGAAAGAAGGAAACCTATCTAAAACAAATAGGTCTCTTGTTGTTTGTGCTTATATCCTATTGTTGGGTAGCACCCTTATGCCTGTGGGCCCTCTAGGCAGTTTACAATTAAATTAAATTAACACATCTAACCCTAACTCTAAGTGGGGTTTCCCTGTCACAAAAAAAAAAAAATCAGGAAGTGTCAGAATGTCTGTTACTAAAAAGTCCACCTTCATGTGACAAAATCCTACTCCTAACCCTTGTACATAACACCATTCTTCTGGATTGTATTGGATGCAAAGTAGGGGGATTGTCTCCCTTCCAAAGGCCTTTCTCAGGCTTTTCCTGATAGTCTAGTGTGGATGTGGACTGTCTCCTTTCCCTGGGCCTTTCCCTGGCCCCTTCATATAGGCTTCTTAAATACGGGCCCCAGACCCCTTCATATTGGCTTCTCAAGTGTGGGACCAAGACCCCTTCATACTGGTTTCTTAAGTGTGGGTCCCAGAGCCCTTCATACAGGCTTCTTAAATGTGGGTCCCAGACCCCTCTCTATTGTTTCTTAAATATTGGTCCCATGTATCTTTTTTGTCACAATTCTTTGATGGGATGACTCAGTGAAGTTGGTCCTGATCTTCCTGGTCTCAGTACTTTGAAGGGACTGTTCAATGGAGCCAGTCCTAATCTTCCTCATCCCAGCAGTAATACCACTGCTATAACAGATGCACATAGAGGAACCGTTAGGACCTGGGGAAGGCCAAGAAGATGAGGAAAGAACGGTGGGTGAAGGTGTGTTATACCGCGTTGGCTCCTGATGTCCTTCCTGTATCCCAACGGGGGACTCCCTCCCCATGAGATCCACCCACTGAGTACCACCCCTAGGGGGACTATCGGGTAGTGTCCTCACCTCTCTGGCCTCATGGAAAGAGTCTCCCCCTCATATTATAATCCAGCCCCAGGTTTCCACTTCAATGGTACGGCTTTGTAGTGGTTTGCATTAAGATGTTATTATGCAAAAATACTTAAGATACTATTCAGATACAGTAGTTATAAATGCTGCCTATCTTTTGATACTGAGTATAAGTGCTTTTGCAACAATAGGATTTGTTCTGACCGCACTGTCACTCATTTTTGAAAACCACATTCTGGGGCAAAGCTGGCTGCCTGAAAAATGGCTGCCTAGCTAAGGAGCTCTCAGCCTCATTACGAGTTTGGTGGTACCCCAACGTTAATATCACTGAGATACCACCAAATGGTATTACAGTTACCACTACTTGGTCTGGCAATAGTACCAGTGGCAGTATTACCAGTGGTGGCAATACCACCGATTTGCCTGGTTTGGGGCGGTAAAGTGGAGTAATTCATTGCAGCATTCTGCTGGAGGTGTTTCCTCTGCCTTACCTCCAAACCTGTAGTTCTATGGTGTGGTAATGCACCAGTAATACAGTCGTAACTCTGTTACCACTGCATTTCCGACATGTTTTACCACACCGCTGAACTCTTAATAAGGTCCTCTGTGTCTCATTTTTAAATCATGCATTAATTTACAAGTTGCATTAAACAAAGTTGATAATACAACATGGAGTGGGGGGAAAGCTGAAGAATAGACATTATGCAGGAACACAAGGATTGATGAGCCAGGAGAGTGGTGTTTTAGTTGGAGCCTGCAACACCTCTACATTTTTTCATCACCTCAAAATATCCAGTGCCCAAATATAAAGCTGAAGAATAACGTCATTCAGATTTAGTAAGGTAAATCAAATTACTCCTCGTACAGCCAGGCACTATTAATTGGAAAGCGCTTCTTAATTTTTTAACTACTACTGGAGTTTTGAGACAGATGGGTGAAGGCCTCTAGTGGGAGGAGAGTGGTAAGCCCTCCGTTCATACAGAAACTGACATCACTGACATTATATGGAAATCATGTACACTGTGACAGGGCGCATCTGTGAAAAGTACAGGTGGAGAGAACTGCTCAGCACCTGACATAGTATGGAAGGCACATCTGGAACCCATCTTGGTGGGTCTTATAGTACTGGTTTAAAGAAAAGTGCACTGGGAATTGGACATTGATTGCAAAATATAAAGTAAAACAAGAACAAATGGCGATATAGGACACATAACGGTCAGAAGACTAAAATTGAAGATTACTTCCTCTTCTATCTTTTGTGTCAAAGTCATTACTCTATAAATTGAGACCTAACCTGGGAGACAGGTGGTTCACAACCCCCACCCCACCGCCAAAAGGTTATTGTTCTTCCCTTTTTTAACTCCTCACCTAAACTGGTTATAAAAGCACCCCACTAACTGAGACCAATTGTTGGATTAACAAGCGATAAAACCTGAGTCTGAGAGTTATAGAGATAGCCTGCACCGAATCAAAGAATAAGAACACATGAGACAAAATAAGGTGTTTTGGTCTGCTTGAAAAGTAGCAATGTGACAACATTATAGCGTTCATGGAGTTGTGGATCCCAAGTCTCTCATTAATTTCCTTCAAACTGCCCTCTTGTAAATACATTATGCACATCAGACCCACCTTAAGGATGGGTCTCACAGAGAAGGACCCCAACTATTTACTTCCAGACTTCATAGACAACAACAGGTCAGACTCACTTTTAAAACTGCAAACCCGATCTTGCATTATGTATGAAGGACAGGCAATAATCACATCGACTCTTGATTAAAACAGAAATAACAACTAAAACACATGCTCCTTGAAATTAGATATGAATTATAAAGAAAGAGTTGGAAATAGCACTTTCTTGACCTGGTCAAGAATATCACCACCATTCTGTACAGGTTGACTCATGTGACAGAGGCAGATGAAATCATCAATTTGTTTTCATTATAGGATTAAGTAAACACTTAAGGACACCCTGCCACAAATGATCCAACTTCCTTTAATATGTAACCATCCAAAGATCATTTCTGGAGCAGGTTTTAATATCAGTTTGACAACACCAAGAGATGACAACTCACTCAAAACGCCCATTCTCATGATGGGAATCCAGCCCAGATCCCTGATAAAGACTAATGAAACCACAAACAGGCCCAGCCAAGTGTACAGCAAGTGAGACACGACAATTGTTTTGATATATTTGTTGTACATCTCTGTCATATTTCTTTTAAGGGGGGTGTACCAGTTCATATTGAATATGACATGTTAGTTCATCCTATTGGAATGCCACTCTCCGCTTTGTGTATGAACCTATTGCTTTGGGAGCACATCTATTGGAATGCCACGCTGTGCTCAGCGTAATCTACCCCAATTTTTCACAGAAAACACAGCACTCATACCCAAAAGATGGCTAAAGTAATCATATTGCCTAATTTGTGTGAGACAGCAAATTGGGAAAATCTTAATCCTGTTGGGTGGTTGCTATATTGATGATGGCTAAAGTCAAAATGTTTGGGTTGTGAAAAAATGCCTTCACTTAAAGACTGGACCATGTTGGCTAACCAGTACAGACTCAATGACAACCTTTTTCTATATATATTTCAGAAATTAAACCCACCTTGTAAGCCCACATATTACATCCACCATACTAAGATTATATCTGATTGCTATTGAAAGAGAGTTTAAGCACCCATGTTGTCTATGTGAAATGTAATGATTATCATAAACAGTCGATGCCAGATGCCATATTTGAACAATGTGTCTTAAGCAGCAACGCAGCAAAAGCGGTACAAGCCCATAAGGTTGTGCAGTTAGAAAGCAGTAGGCTTCCAGATTAAGGCTCTGCTTCTGACATCATGAGAAAGGTAAAGCATATGACATAACACTACAAGAGTAAGTAGATATCTTCAATATGAACCACATAACTAGTTGAAGCGGAGATGCATGACTATAAGACAATGGAACTGCAGTCATGTGACCAGGCTAGATATGACAAGTGAAAGGTAGGGCACTAACGACATAGCATCTTCTTCAAGGACAGAGTACTGTGAAAACTGTGGAACACTGCGATGCAATGTAGAACGCTCCCCTCCCCGGTGTATCTTACTGCTACCTGCAGGTAGAAGAAGCTACAAGAAGCATGCTGCTGTCAATTTCCAGTCCTGAAGTTTTGACACTGATTTACTGATGTCTCTCTGTTGGGTTACAATACTGAGTGCAGGGGCTTGAGAGGGGTGTGGGATTTATTTACACAACATTCAGAAATCCATCAGGTGATGTGCATGTTAGTCGCTTGTTTCCTAATGTGTGTATTATTTCATTGTTCCTATACTTGAATGTGAATGTTATCTTCATACTTGTTATTAGTGAACAAGGCATCTTCTCATCTTTAGTGCTTACTTTGACGAGATGATGATCTATCATTTTTACTCACTAATTCACATACTATGTATGGCATGTCATGTCCATGTCATGCATATTATGCTTATCAGATGAATTCTTTGAAATCCATTTTTCCACCAGATGAGCAGCACTTGCATGGGCTATAAAGAGTGCCTTGTCACAAAGCTATATATTAAAACAAGGTTATCCTCTTGATGTGTTTTTTAATTTCAAATTCCTGATTGTATGTTTAACTGTATGGTTGTATATGCACCCCTCGACTTTCTACAGGGACACATGTTTGTTTGTAGCAGCTGTAGTCGCTCATTGTTGTGATATTTGATGTTCAGATGGAATGCATTGCTCTTGATTAGGTCATTACATTAGATAACTAAATAAACACACTTAAATAGATCATATGAATGCATTAATGACCATTGTTGAAACGTGTAGTAGGTCAGAAATATTTCACAATATCGTGGAGGACTTGTATTAAGCTCCATCAATTTATCCTAAGTGTACCAATGCCTAAGGAAGCAATAAAGCAAAATTGGAAGATTGCCATAGCAAGCAACAATTGGACCATCTAATGCTGCTCCTTTGAGACTTACTAATGAACGAACAAAAAAAAAAAGCAGAAAAGACCTCTTTAACAATGCACAAAAATTACTAGAAATCACCCACCTGTACATTATATCTTCCACATCTGACTATTCTCATTGGGATGTAGATTGTCCATTGATTTCAATCTGCTCCTCCCATAGGTCAAATTACCCAGTAACACCAAATGCTTCTTTGCATGCGACAACGAGGACTGTGCAAAGTGTAATTCAATGCACACCCCTAGAAAGGCGCCTTCCTAAGATATACAATATATTACCTTCCATACATATATTCAGAATTCATTTTTATGATAATGTGTTTCCACTCCGCTTATGTCCACCTGTGATCTCGTCAGCCGTCCCGACCACCCCCACAAAAACCAAGAAGCCTCCCAAGACAAGTCACTTCAGTGTGCTGCAAATTTTCCCGGATTGGGTCAATTTAGGCAGTGCCACCACCAACATATGCCAAGTTCAAAAGCTGCACCTTCTCAAAGTGCCCCAGCCCTCTAAAATACAGCTCACTTAAACATCCTACTCAAGTCTGCTCATTAGATTTTGCAATGTTTCTTTGAATTTCATGTGGGTTTGTTTTAATCAGCAGACTTTAACTTTGTGTTATCCTCTCTGTGAATCTTAAATTGTTCTGATGTCTACATTAGTAAATCAGCATTAATTAATTTATTAATTCCCATTGCATTGTTTTTTTATTCTGCTAATTATAGTATTCTGTCAATTATGACTTGTTAACTCAGTGTACTATACAATTATTTTTCAGTTTGTTCCTGCTAATTAATTTGTTTGCGAACATAGTATAATTAAATGCACAAACCACTGCATTTTAATTAACAGAAGCTGTCCTATTCAAATTTCACCTGACAGGCTAGAGACAGCTCATACAACAGCCAATAAAACTAACAGGCAAGATGTGTAGATTTAATCTTCTGTTTGACTTTTCATTTTAAGTGGTTTTCATAAGAACACAGGCCGTGAATGATTGGTTGAGCTATTCAGAAAATGTATTGTTAGTAAATAACCTACAGTAGATAAGATTCAAAGAACCTGAACAAAGGATCATATAAATTCTTATTTTATTGTTTTGCAGGCCTTGTAATTCCTGCATGGTAAAGGTATGATTTCATAAGTAACATACTGTAAGGACAGGGGCATCATTTAGGGGTCGCCAGGGGTCACACTTGCGACCGCTGTGGTTTCCCTTGCTACCCCTGAACATTTTTTTTTTTTTTTTTACAAATTGAAGATCCTGGGCTGTGGCCAATGCCATGGGGCTCTTTGTTTCTAGAGTGGCTGGCTTTCTTGTTCAGGTTTCTTTAAAAAAAAACAGGGGGGTTCCACAAATGCAGTACGTTGAACAGTGACCCTAAATAAGGAGGAACAGGAATTACAAGTAATTTGTCTTTCTGGAATTCTGTACAATAATTGCTACTCATTAAAGGTTTATTTCAGGCACACTTCAGGGGATGAGTCACTGATTTAGTTTGTTCTTATGCAGACAAAATACTCCAAAAAGCACCAATTTCAGACTATGTATTTTGTTTTTCGCAAGTTGCAGTTAAAGCATGTGTTTTTCTGCCGATACATATGGTGGTTCATTCTTGTATGAAATGTTTATCACGTTACAGCGATATTGTAACCATATTTTTCATAGTGTACTTAGGAACAATACTATGTGATGCCACTTCCTGTTTTGTCAAGGTGTAACAGGTTGTGTTCCATTGCTTCCCATGATGTTACTTTTGGGTGGGGTCAAAATTCAACACTTCCTGTGATGTCATCAGAGGTCAAAGTACATGTGATATCACTTCTGCTACCCCTGGCATTTTGGTGAAATGAGGTCCCTGTGTAAGGGACAAAATTGACTATTATATTCACGGGTGAATTAAACAGGAGTGCAAAAAACCCAAACTACACGTTGGTCCCTGGATTTCTATGGTACCAAGTGATAATATTGCTGGAAATAATAACGACTGAAATTACAAAGATGAAATAATATCGCTAGAATTAATAAAGTGGGTAAAAAATAGCGACCAGCAGAACAAATATCGAAATAAAGGCAAGAAAGCTTAATGATAGGGCAGAGTTTTTGGTGTAAAAAAAACACAGATTTAGGTTAAAATTGGGATAAAGGGGAGGAGACAAGGAGAGTTTAGGAGTAGAGTAGGAGAGTAGGAGTAAGGGAGGTTTGTGGAGTCCCCTCGAAAAAAGGTATTTTTACATTGGGCAATGTAAATGGCATGTCGCTATTTTGTCTTGCAATATTTATTGCACTGTGTAATTGTATGTCACTGTTACCTCAGCAATAAAATCATAGTAAACCGATTTCTACATATACAGATTAGGGAGTGTAAAGTGATGAATGCTCTGTCACCATTTCTGTGAGCTAATTAACAATAGATTTGTGCACATCACTTTACCTACCCCCATACACAAACACACATAGGGGGTCATTACGACCCCGGCGTTAAGGGGTTAACGGCGCTGTAAAAGGCTGCAGCGCCATTAACACGTTAACGCCTTACTACGAGGTCCCTTTGCGGCTCCCGACCTTAACGGCTGGTCTGGACCAGCTGTTAAAGTAGGGACCCGGAAAGGGACCTTGATGGCAATTACCGTACCGCAATTTGCGGTTTCGTAATTGCCGCCTTCCCCATTCCCATTGAGCCCTAAGGGGCAAAAATGGGAATGGGGAAGGGCCATGTAGAAAGGGGGAATTACCGCCCCGCCAACCTTGGAATGGGGTGGTAATTCCCCCTTTCTCCATGGCGGACTCCGGCATGGACCATGGTGCTAATAGCACCATGGTTTAGTGCCGGAGTCCTAATGAGGGCCATACACTTTTGAATATTTCATTGAGGTTTACAGGGAAATGTGTGGTATTCTTTGTGTCACAGTACCACAGTAACCTTCCCAGTGCAATGACATTTTTTTTAAAGGAGTTTGAACATGTCTAGATGTATTTACATATAACATTAACACCGTTATCATCAAATGGAAGAGGGCTGGAAAGCTGCACCCATCTCTCAACTAGAAAGTGTCTCAGGTCCATCAGTGCTGCTGTACTTCAAAACTACCCACAACAATGTAGTCATACGCAAGTTGTGCTGCTTGGGGCTTCTTGAACTGATGTTCCAAAACATATCTGCGATTGTCCCCTTTATCTGCCGCCCGATTCTTACTGGGGATCACATCTTCCTGATCAAATGTTGCCATGAGCCCCAGTTTCCATCAACATTGCCACCATTTCCTGCATGCGTGTCACACTTCTATGTATTTGGTATATTAACTGTTGCTGACATTGCAAGTTAAATCTCCTCCTAGCATATTAAGTTCCACTCCGAAAGTTTTTTTGGTAGAAGGAGGGCAACATTACCAACCCCACTTGGTCATCCAAGTTACTATCCCCCCATCTAAACATCCTGAGAGCAGAGTATGCAGATGTGCAACTGCTGATTATGAGAAGCTGGCTTTAGATAAAGGCACTTCTGTTTTTGATATAATATGAGTCATGTATAACGTGCTTGTACACAAGTGTTTCGAGGTGCGACAAGAGAATGTAGAGAAGACAAAGAGAGGAAACAACCACCAAATCTTACTAGGCCTTGTGTCTTTCAGATTGTGCAAGTGCAGGGGGTGGGAGGAGAGGTGCCAGAGGGAATGAAAGGGGAAGTGCAATCAGGCAGTATTCTTCTACATCAGTGCAGCTGGGGCAGTGCAGCTCTGGATAAGTGCGAGGAGGCAGGAAAATGTAGGATTACAGATGCAGCCCCAAGTGTGTGGTAGGCCCGTACGCAGTGCAGGGGCTACTGGTCATGGAGGCGCTTGGTGCTCATTTAGATTCTGAGGGTAGCCAAGCAACTAGTCAGGGTAGCAGACAGGTAGGTCAACAGGAGAGAGAGAGAGAGAAAGGAGAAGTGAAACGAAAGGTCTTGGGCTGCCTCTGGAATTCCAGGTGGTCCAGCTGGAATTGAGAGGGGCAGGGAGGCCATTCTAGAGGGAGGCACCTGCAGAGGCCAGAGATCTACCTTCTTAGATTGTTTGACCTCTTTAAATGTGGGAATGTGCACACGTTCTGCAGGTTCAAATCCACACCACACTACCGTCTCCCTTCTGTAAGATCCAACTGTTGTTCACCGGGCCTCTCATCGCCACATGGTTGTTGTGGGAGCTCTGTTAAATTTCTGTGTGAAAATAAAGAACTTCAAACGAAAAAATGACGTTGGGACAAAAACATTTCTTATGATAAGGGAGGGTGCATTATTTTCAGCCAATACACGATTCCCCAAAAAAGGAAGAGGAGTATGATAAACGTTTTTAAAAAACAGGGAGGAAACGTAACCAGTCTAAACATATCTTTAACCGATTTTCCATGGTAGACAAAGGCAAACAGGAAACAATCATGAAAAATAGTTACATTTTTAGAACCTCACCACTGCAAATCTAAGAACCATAATTACAGAATCAGAGGTTCCAGCAAAAGACAACAGAACCAATGCATATTGCATTATAATCAGATCAAGGAGCAGACAGCAACAGAACAGACAGAGACCAAGAAGAATAACACAGTTCTTGATCTCAGAAATAGAACACAAGACTCAGATGAGTTGAATAGGTTCAACAAGGATTGTTGTTCGCTCCAACAAAAGGATGTGAAATAACTAACACATGCATACCTTTCTTAAATGTTAAAGTACATTGAAGCTCAAGAAACACTTTAACAATCAAGAAATTACCCATTCTAATAAAACAGTGTGGATAGCACATTTCTTTTAGGATTAATGATTTCAAAATAAACAACTTCCTACTCACTGGAGAACATGGGTGAAGCTGCTCAGATTACATTAATGGATGGCTTGGAGCACTAGTATATTCCACAGCTGAGGGGATAACCATGTCCCTAAATGATAGATTGGCATTAAGCAATATAATGTTACCATTTTCTGTTTTGCTAACTCTGTCAGCCCCTTTTCACTCACAGGTGGTATTGTCTGGCCCTAAGGCCGAAACAGGGCAGATGGAAACTTACAGAGGAGGTGTGTGGAGGTACACTAATTCTGATTCCCTCAAAATGCCAGAAATAGCTTTCTTAAACATCTATTGAGATGGCCAGATTGAAACTGAAAGACAACTGGGGTCATTACGACTCAGGCGGTAAGTACACCAACTTTACCACCATGGTGTAAACTATGTTTACACCATGGTGGATGGCGGATTTACCGCCACATTCCAAGGTGAGTGGGGCGGTAAATCCCCATTTCCCATTTACCCTTCCCCATTCCCATTTTTGCCCCATAGGGCATAATGGGAGTGGGGAAGGCACTAATTACGGCACCGTAAATTACGGTGCCGTAATTAGCACCAAGGAGGTTTAGCGCCATGGATTTTAACGGCTGCTAAAAGCAGCCGTTAAAATTGGAATCAGGCGTTAAGGGTTAACGACGGCGTTAACCCTTAACGCCTGAGTTGTAATGAGGCCCAACATGTTCTATATGAGACTACCTCCATCAGTACCTGTTTATTCCACTCAGATGGAAATTTAAATTACCTGGGAGATTATTTGAAAATGAAGATGTTTCTCATATGGTGCTTGGTCTCAGTGAATTCTGTGGCTGGTCTCACGAAGGACATTCTACGCAATATGATGAGTGGTGCTTCCATCCGTATTCTGTGTGATTTACATCAGAATGGAATTGAACAACTTGCTTCTTTTCTTAATAATAACAATAATAATAATAATAATAATAATAATAATAATAATAATAATAATAATAATAATAATAAAAATACAAAGAAGAAGAAGAAGAAGAAGAAGAAGAAGAAGAAGAAGAAGAAGAAGAATGCATTTCTTATATATCGCTACACACCCATAGGTCTCAGAGCACTCAAATAACAGAAGACATTGGGCCTAATTCCGAGTCCTGCAGTAGCCGTGCCGGAAAAACCGTCAGGCTGCCGCCGGTCCTGGAATAAATTACCGCCTCCGGACTTGCTGGATTTACCAGGGCATTACAGCCCCGGTGGTCAGTAATTCCGTAGGTGGAATAACGTTACTCCCAATTCCAATGCAGTCCCAGACCTGACGGGAATAACACAACCCGCCTGCAGAACTTGTAGTTAGCCAATCCAGAAGCAGTGCCGGTGCGGTTTTACCGGCACCGTTAAATCCGCACAGGCAAACTTGTAATGAGGCCCATTATCTTTAATCTGAACCTATTGATGTATTACAGAGTGCCAATAGAATGTTATTTTGCAAATATTCGGATACAGATAGAAACTGATTAATACCTTCGAAATTGTATTAGGAACAATTTGCCCCTGTTGGCAGAGAATCATGGCATTGAGCATTACCTCATTGAATTACTAATCCCCCTTACCGCCACTCTCTTTGGAAAATAACTCTTTTTATTGCCATTTACATATCATAGAGGATCACCTTAATTTTAACTTGTTTGTCACCCCTATTCCTGTCCTTAAAACGTTCCATTTTAATCAGTTCCACCCAAAATTAATGAATTTGCAACTTCCAAATACACCTTCGATTTGTTTTGAGTTTAAGAACTCTTTTATCTATGGCAATTAGGATTAGAAATGACATGAGTAATTTTAATGTAATGTTGGCCCTGATTTGTGGAATTTTGAGCATGATGAAAATTGACTCTGCCTCATTACAAGGTTGGAACCGGCAAGGCTACCTCCAAACTTGCAAGAAAGTCTGGCACCCGCGAATGGACAATTACCGGGGTATTCCAGCTCCGCCGGACCCAGTAATTGCCCTTTCGCTGGTGCTGGAATCGGGTGATCCTCATTCCCATTGAGCCCGATAGGGCTCAATGGGAATGGAGATAACTGTAGCACCAGCACTGTCCATAACGGTGCCTCTGCTACAGGCATGCTGTGCTTGCGGGTGCCTTTCATCCCGCCAGGTCAGACCTGGCGGAATGAAAGGCACCCCCGAGCACAACTCGGAGTTTGCCGATCCGGATACAACGGTACCGATAAGCTTACCGGTACCAATGTATCCAGACCGACAAACTCGTAATGAGGCCCATGATTCACTGAGCAGTGCAAAGTGTTAATTTGCAGTTCAACGTGACTTTTCACCAGTGCAAAGTCAGTGCAAAGTCACTTTCCACTGCAAAAAAAACACTTTGCACCGCTCTGAGAATCAGGGAGTTGGCAGTGCAATGTCACTTTGCACAGTGCAAAAAATTCCATGAATCAGGCACTGGGCCTCATTACTACCCTGGCGCTCCCATAATGAACGGTGCTGGTACGGAACCGGCACCATTCATTACAGGATGCCCTATTACGAGGTCCCTTTGCGGAACCCACTCAGAACGTCTGGTCAGACCAGACGTCCTTAGCCGGTCCCACAAGGGGACCAGGGAGATAATAACGGGCCCGTTATTAGCTCCCTCCCCATTCCCATTTAGCCCTATGGGGCTGAAATGGGAATGGGGATGGGTTTATTCAATGAGGAATTACCGGGTCATCCAAGGTTGGAATTGCCTGGTAATTCCTCATTGAAGGAACTCAGACCTGGAACCTAGTATGGAGTCAGCCATGCCCTTATTAAGGGCATGGCTGCCTCCATACTTGTAATGAGGCCCACTATGATTTTATATCTTGTTTTACAGAAATTTAATCATTTTGATGTCTCGTTTTAATGTATTGTCTTTGATCTTTGTCACATGTGTATTTGCACGTTGTGATATCTGCCTTTTCTTTTTCTAATGGGTTTTCCTTTGTACCAAGTTTGTATTGGCACATTTCCAAAAATAATGTTAATGAAATTGAATTTGAGAGATATATGAGCACCACAGTCTTTTATTTTTTTGTTCATTTTCAGTGTTTGTTGCTACTGTAACAAAGGTTCATGCTCAGCAGCAATGCAAATCAGTGGACAGGCGCACACAATGATCATTGCCTTGCTGCTAGCAGAAGAACCAGATCAATGTTTTCAATGTGAGAAAGACCCTTTCCAAGAAGGAAGGACATTTCGACAGATAAAATGGTGTATCATCTCAGAAAACACATCTATTTAGAAAAGAGAATTTTATAATGGTAGCAAAATAGTAAACTGGTGTGTTAATATTTTACAATGTTCATTTCTAATGATCACTTCCAGTATATCTTTTAGTCATACAATTATCTTACTGAGCAATGCACAATAGAAACATTTACTATAAGCATATCAATTATATGCTGAGAGAAACTATGTTGAATTGATTTTATTTGCTTTCCTTGTGGAGATTTAGTTAACAATCAAAGAAAGTTATCATTCCAAGATGGACCGTTTGGTAACCCCTCTTTGTTCTAGTCTGAAATGCCTCTATGAGAAAGAGGAATGGGACAAATAGCACCAATTAAAATTTCTTGCTGTTTGTTCAAAACAAAGATCATTTTTGGAATGTAGGAATGACCACAAATCTTTATATTTGACAAACATGTCTGGGATAAAAATGGGCTGTATGCTAAAATCCTTAAATAGGTAAAGCACACTGAGGTGGATGCTCAGTTTGTTTTTTCAGAATACTCACACAATCAGTAATGTGTGCACAACCATGAAACATATGACACTTATTTGGATACACTCTGAATTTGGATGTGAGGGTAATATACCTGTGACGCCTGCCATATCATTCCTGTCCCGAGATAATGCTTCCAAATACCAAAACTGGGGCAGTGATATTGAAGAAAAAAGAAATCTCTTGGCACTCCTTGACAGATGGTCTAATACCCAGGCAGTTCCAGCCGAACTGTGGCATCGGGTAAACCCTCATAAGAGTCACATCTGTGATGCTGTTTAGAATAATGTTGTGAGCGGCAAGACAGTCTGGGAACGTAAGGTGTTTACAAATAAAATTTTCATTGAAATACAAAAAATAGACTTTTTTAATGTAACCACATGTTAGGCAGAATTATAGGCAGTACGCTTTGGGACCACCATCCACAATTAAGACTACAAGTGACAGTACAAATTCACCTTTGGTACAAGCCTGTACTACACTGTTAAAGTGGTAGCAGTAGCGGTGCAGCCAGACTTATCTCATGAGTAAGTGAGCAGAACAAGATAGTTTCAAGATAGTTACACAATGGACAGCAATTTCTATGATTCAGGCAAACACTGACTCAAGGTTTTCAAGTAAAAACATATACATTTATTTCACTCTTCAGTTGTATATCATTACACTATTTTAAGCAAGTCAAAAATCACAATCTTAATACACCACACCACTTCCCTTAAATTCCAGACGGGTTAAGCTCACAAAAGGAAGTTGGAGCAAAATGGCACTCCAGCAATTTAAAAGGGAGTGAAAGACAAAAGTTATTAGAGATTAGATCAAACCAACAGGTAAGTACTTGCGGTAAAGTTCATAGCACGGTTTCTGGACGAGGTTGGTTGATACAAAAGTTAGTTCAAAGAGAAGAGAAGGACAAGCCCTCATATTGTAGAAAGATTTCAAACACTTTCACCGTGGACGAACAAAACAGACAACAGGATTAGCACAGTGCCTTAAAACGGAGAGGAAGCTGTAGCTGAGGCAAACTTTCCTGGTAGTTCATGAAGGCTCATGGTTCCTGAAGTGACTGTCAGCCTGACATGAAGTAGGAAGACTGGAGGGTCCTGCACTACCCAGGGAAGAATCCAGCAGCAGAGTAAAGCAACAAATAAAAGGTGCGCTCCTTAAAACGCAAGCAGGGTCCCACCTTCCTGGCTATACGGCCCACTGTAGCTCTGTACAGCAAATTCGACCACAGGAGGGGTCCTGGCTTGCAGTTTGGACAAACTGGTTGGTCCCACCAGCTCAAGGGAAGAAGATTCCTGGAGGATCTTCTCTCTCGGCGGATTCTGAAGATTTGGACCTGCAGCAGGGCTTCACCGGGCGGTTCAGTCGTTGTAGGGGTCCTCTTCTGCCAGTTCTTCGTTGGTTCTTTCATTCCAGTGGCGACTCTCCCTTTCCAGTCCCAGAGACCTGCTTTTTATGCAGTTTTCCCCCATTCATACAGCCTGGCCGTCAATCACACAGCAGGGTGGCTGTCCTGGCAAGGACAGAACCCTCAGCCAATCAAACAGGAGTGCAACTTGAGTTATCAAGGGAACCCATGGTAGGGGTCCGAAGACCCCTCCCTCACATCCTGCCAACCTAGACTTTCAGGCACCTTAAGGAGAGCTTCTGTGCAGAAACCCGTGAAAAGACAGCAAACAAAGGAATCATCCCTGGTTTGGCGCACAGAGAAAAACACGAGAAAGAATTTAACAAAAAGAAACTGCGAATAAACCCAGCCGGAGCCAAAATTAAATGTATTTGGTCAAGCGGGTTTATGTTCGAGGCTAATATAATAGCCTAAACAATACCACGTTTATATAAGATAATCGCGGTAGAAAAGATAGGGTAGTTACCACTGCCACCAGCCAAGTCTTAATGTAAGGGGAGCAAAACAATGCACCAAGAGGCACAGACAAAAAGGGATAAGAGTTAACCTTTTCCAATACTCCATGTAAGATGGGGTGTACTGGGTCTGTGGTTTAAAGTGACTAAAGTAAAGTTAATGGCAACTTTACCATTTTCTGGGGCACAGTAGTCAGCCCCAAAAAATGGAGTCGGTGGGAAGTCTCAAAGACAACCGTGTGTCACTGCACTGAAGGTGCTGGGTAACACACAAGGAAATATGAGGCCATGGAGTAGGTGAGGCTCCAGAGCCCAAGATCACATAATAAAACGCATGTGAGAGTGGGAAAAACAGGCTCACCAGGTGGAGAAAATAAATCCTAGGAATCCAGCAAAGCTGCTGAGGGACTCATCTGGTAAGGGAAATTAGCCATTTATGAGAATTCTCCCTAACACTACGCTTTGATAAAAGTACATACACTGAATTCTGCAGCAAAATGGAAGATGCCATGGTGCATTGTTTTTCACTTCGGCTTAGCGAAACAGGCACTAATAGGAAACAATACCAATGTGGACCCAGGGAGTCTAATGTTGCATAAGTGATCAATAGAAAAATGCACACCTTTCTGTTTTTCCAATGAGTGTGGAATGGGCTGAATGAGACTGTGAGCTGCTCTGAGACAGCTTCGCGGAATAAATCAAACATTTGCATTTGTATTATTTGATTGTGGAAATCCACATGATATTCAGGCTCTCCCTTAATGGACTGTGCCAGTTTACCTGAAACAGCACTGCAGTGAAGCCCAACCCACCTCTCGCAAAGACATTCAATGTAAGGCTCAGTCCATAGAAACACTGCTGTGTTCTTGAATTCAAAATGTCTGCAATATGCTGTTTACATCAATGTACGACAGGAGCCACATGCACATGTGTCACATGCAACTACACATGCAGTGGCACCTACTGACCATCCAAATAAGAGTCATAAGATGAGCCTCGGAAAGTCTGTCACAAACGAGGCACTTCCACAGCCCCAGGAGTATTGAAAAGGCATTGATACAGTGGCGGCTGCCACATTGATGGATTTGCAGAGCCAGCGCAAAAGTGCAAGAACACCAGCAGTAGCCAGACTGGCCGAGCTGTTGCTTCCTGACCAGAGCTGAAACTTGTAAAAATAAACATTAAAAAACTTCAGAATCCAGTCTACCTCAAAGGAACAGAGAGCTGCAAGGCCTGTTTGATGGGTGGTGGGGGGGCGGATAGGCACTCATCTTGATTTGAGGGATGTTCTAGGAGTGCCCCAGTGGCCTCCACATGGGGGCCTTCACTATGTGTGAATGTAAGGGAGAGGGGTCTATGCACAGAGCCATGTTTTTACCACCCAGCGGCATAGGCGGCAATGCAGGCATTTAAATAACTGGTGTGTGAACATGGATGGTAATGTTGCAGCACTAAAGCCCATACATCACTAGTGTGTTTCATTCATTAGCAGATATCACAACTCCTACTTGCCAAGCAAGTAACCATCCATATTGGACTAGTTTATCCACAGTTTCATTCTTTAGGAATGCTTCCTGTATGGTCTGGTGTATTTCTTGATCACTGGGTGAGTTTTCTACAAAAAAGAGTCTAAGAACACCCATGGATCCATGGATGATACTACATGGTGATTATAGTAATGCATGTTGGCTTGCATCTGGGCACAGTTGAAAAACATTCACAGAAAGATGTAACATTCAGGTATTAATTAAAAGCAGACAACAAACCAAGGGGGTGATTTAGAGTTGGGTAGATCATTTTAATGAAATACAGCTGGAGAAAGTTGCCACCTTCACCAGTGATATTTCAGAACATCTGTCGATTTCTAAGTGTACCAATGAGTGGGGTTGGTATTTTTGGAATACCTTGGGTGGCATTTTAGAAATACCACCTCTGTCTGTGGTAAAGAAAAACAGTGTCTTTTCAAAACAAATTCAGCCACTTCCCCCTTGAAAATGAAGGTGGAAAAAGATTATATTAGATTATGCCACTACGGTACGGTTTTAAATCCACACAATGGTCCATTCAAACCCTTTTATGCGTTAAATATGTAAGCTGGTGTGGGGAGTGCATCAGAGATGCCCAACTTATCACTACCTTAACATTGCCTTTTATAAAAAATAAAAATGTGTTCACTATATTGAAATCAAGTGCCTGCCCTTCTTTTGCATACAGTAAAGACAGTTTTCAGAAATTGAGGACAATTTGGCTTTTTTTAACTCCACCTCATATGTGGAGAGAAAAAGGGGCAGATTTTTGGCAGAACGTCTGCCTGCAATACTGTAGCAGGAATTCCCATGGAATACTACCAGTGGTATTTTATTTAACCCTGAATTGGGCAGACAGCCAATTCAGTGGTATTTGTCAAATACTGCTGATTTTACCTTTACATCAGAACTCTGAATAACATCCTAAGTTTGTCATTGTTTGTTTTGTCCAGAACACTGTTACTTGACCAACAAAGACACACACACAAATCATCAACATATTCACAAATATAGATGCATACTCACATGAACACAGATGCATCCTTACCCATATTCTTTACCCAGTCGCAAATACATTAAAACACATCACCAGAGTCACACAGAATATTAGCATAAACACACACACACACACACACACACACACACACACACACATACTCAACCTTCATTGAAAACACACATAAATATATTTGGTCACTTTCACTCTTTCTCCATTACCAGATCCCAAACCCTCTATCACAGTTCCTACTGCTTCCCTGTACTGAAATATGCATGTGACTTTTCAAGAAAGTGCATCTTGGGAGCACAATAAAAGCTAAGTCCCCTCTGAGTCATTGGGCCTCATTACGAGGTGGGCGGTAAGGTATTACCGTACTGGTAAGGGCACTGGTGCCAGTAATCCCTTACCGCCCTACTACGAGTTCCCTTTGCGGGTCCTCCCTTAATGCCTGGTGTTTCCAGGCATTAAGGACGGGACCCGCAAAGGGACTCTGGAGCTAATAACGGTACCGTAATTTGCGGTACCGTTATTAGCGCCTTCCCCATTCCCATAGCCCTATGGGGCTCAACTGGGAATGGGGAATGGCCCTGGTGAATGGGGAATTACCGGTCCCGCCAACCTTGGAATTGACCGGTAATTGCTCCATTCACCAGGGCGGAGTCTGAACAAGTTTGGAGACAGCCATGGCGCTAATAGCGCCATGGCTACCTCCAACCTCGTAATGAGGCCCATTGACTCTGCATTGTCCAAGCACAGGCCCCATAGCTACATTTGGCAGGAGGGAAGATCCTGATCACAGCGACTTGTCATGGCTGGCAGAGACTACCTAGCAAATTAAGCTGGTCTACCATCTTCATGTGAGCAAGGGCAATAGAAGGGGATAAGTGATCACGAATGTGTGACTGAGCAATGTGGGCATGTGAAAGGGGTGCAATTGAGGTAAGGTAAGGAAACTGGGTCAAGGGATGGCACAGCATGAGGCACCGAAGCCTGAAAGTCAATTATAAAGAAGAGGGTGAATGGGTATCAAGAATGTGGTGCAAAGCAAAAACACAGAGCCTGATGGGTAAGGAAAATAGGGTAAATGAGATAAAGACACTGGAAAGGTAGGTCAGCAGATTGAGTAAATGTTACTTTGATTGTTGCCTAACCTGAGTGCCTCTGAACCCGATTGTGGGACTGACTTAACCCTTTTCTTTTCTGATGAAGTTATGCATAAATGTTTTTATCAATATATATTTCAATTAAGACTTCTATTATATTTTGTCAGGCTGCTTTATCATGTGTCTTGGTGCTTTGCCAGACATATTTTTTAACAGTGTACTAGTTTAGCCCTTGATTAACAGCTTTACAGAAAGTGTTTTGTTGTTTCTAATATTGAAGATGGAGTAGGAGATTAATTTTCTTCTGGTGTCTACATTTGAAACTGTGGAACCAGGAAGTTAGGGCTTAAATTGCCACCTCCCACAGTTGACACATCGTGTTATCCTGAGTAAATCAGGTTTCATCACTGTGCCTTGTTTTCCTTAACTGTCTGAAGAGAAAGTCTCACTGGTGTGGGCCTATAATCTACTTAAAAAATGAATATAAACCGTTTATGTATTTCATACCGGTCAGGAGGCAGTATGCCAAGTGATGTTGTGTGGAGTCTTGTGGAGTGGTGGGTAGATAGAGTGCCAGGTATGGCTTTTGTCTTGTGTAGTGGGGAGGCCGTAAGTCAGGTATGGATTTTTTGTAATGCCAGCACGTCTTTGGTTCTTAAAAAAAAGCCAGAACCCCTGACTCACCTCCACAAAAGAATTCTGAAGGTCCTCCACTTATTCACATACTCCTAAAACTAATGATGGGAAGGGATGGAATGAGATGGGAGGAGGTGTAGTCTGCTGTCAAATTGAAAACTGGAACACAAGGAAACCATAGGTCAAATGCTGGATTTTCCATTTAACCAAATTATATTATCCTGCTGAAATAATGTTAATATGTTTGCTACGAGGGAGACATTGCTTAGGGCCTGAGTCTCGAAGAAACCACAAACATAACACAAATATGTTGCACAAACGAAAAGTAATGTCAATAATGTTTCTAGGTATACTAGAGAATGTGTAGGTGGGGGTTGGCACTGAGTTTATTTGTTTTGGAAGATTGGGCTGCTGCTTCGTAGGCTTGTGCCAATGCACCCCAGGCCAGAAAATGTTACTTGTCCCCGGGCAAAACGTTACTAGTCCTACTCTGTGCCTGCCCCCACCAAAATGCCCTGAATGTCATTTAACAGACTACATGCATTGTTGATAAAATAAAACTGTGACAGGTTGTTTGAAAGAGACATTCCACACGTCAACCAAACATCTTATGTCACAAAAACATACAAAGAGCAGTGTAGCCGAAACACTGAAGTTCAGCCAATGACAAATGGTATGGCTAGATGGATGTTGAGGTTCAGAAACACAGACGGTATGTTAACAACACTTGGGTATAGACTGCTGAGTTGCTCTTCGCATATTTAAACATGCAAGAACATGTTTAAAAATGTATTTCTTTCTGACAAAGTACAACATTTACAAGGTTTTTCGATAAAATGTGTACTTGGCAAAATGAAAAAGAGATTCTACTGCTCAGTATGTCCGCAACATGACTGTCTAGCCATTAGCGTGTTACGTTCCTTGATTTATAACAGAAGGAGTTGAAGATCCACCTCCTGTAGTGTCATGCTTATAAGTAATATACTTCTTTTTAATCCATACCACCGTAAAATCACCAACCTTAGAGTCTCCATCCTAAAATGTCTAGGCCTACACCAAGCAGGATGTAGACCATCTAGAGGAACATGATCCATTCCGATCCATTCCGATTGGACAACTAGACAATCTTTGATTATCAGTTGACCACCATGGGGATGAAGACCTGGTCCTCCTGAACTACTCTGTAAAGTTTGACACAGTAAGCCACGTCAGTTGTCTTGCCGTTTGCAGAGTGTCACAGTGACAGACAGTTCCCTGAATGGCTATGAGTCATTTCTTTCAGTCATTTCCCAGCTAGTCTCAATCTCCATACACCCTTTATCTTCTGAATCCTATAAATATGGTTATGGAGGGTTTCAAGCTCTAGCTCTGCCTAAGTGCCTCTAGAAAACGCCTAAATGCCTGCAACAGAAACACAGATGACTGCAAAACTCAGCAGCAAACCTCCTGACTCAGAGGCATAGATCTCACCAGATCCCACCAGTGCCGAGATGCCTCCACTGGCTCCTCCATGAGAGACTAGTCAAGTTTAAGATTCTTTCTGTAGTGCATACATGCATGCATACTTCAGGACCAATGTGTCCTCTCTCCAGGATTACTCTATGCATTCCTAACAGGCATGTATGATTGAGAATTAACACTTGCCTTGTCATTTCAGAGGAGCGTGAATGGGAGCTCAGGCTTTTTCCTATCACTTTACCTATGAGCTCACTTCCTTAGCACTTAAGAAATATAAAATGACAACTATCCTTCAGTCCTGCCAAATAAACTCACCTTTCAATATTTGATATCACCAGTGATCGAAGTGAGTGGGAACGGTTGGGAGCAGTGTTCCACTACTTTTATTTTTTTCTGTTTACCATTCCTCTGTTTTTTTCAACCATATTCAGCATTCTATACAGAGGATTTGGCAATTCATGTCATTGTGCAAGTGTAAAGTTGTAATAGGAGCCTTTGTTACTAGTCACTTAGACTATTGCAATGCCTCAGCCGCAAAACCTTGTCACATGTTACACTCTGCTTCCACTTACCGTCTCCCCTGCCGAGGCCACAGTTCCACTTCTTTCGGTAAACTTCTACTACCGACATTTGAACAAAAGAAGGCCACATTGATGCTGATAGTTCACTCAATCAATACTAGCAAAATGTCATTAGTTAATAGCATCTGTCATGGATTGCCGCAAAACCTGCCACTGCCGTCACATTCTTCAGCCACGTGTGCCGGCAGTTGGTGAGCCCGACCAATGAGACGTTGAAGAAAGAGTCTTCACAACTGACCACCAGGCCACACGAAATAAATAACAGTCTGATACATTTATAGGAAGCAGGGTGGAAAAAAGACAATATGGTACTCCAACTTTTTTGGACACAAGTGCCTTCAAAAATGTTAATGTCATCATATACAAAGTTGGCCTTACTTATACAGGTAGATCGTTGAAGGAGCCATGACCATCACAGGACAACACATTTCCAAATAACCTCAACATTGACATCAGCCATAAACGAGTATTCCTTAATATAGAGACAAAGGCAATCCAAACACAATGTACAAGGAAAATGTACATTATTAGCAAACCCAGGCTAAAATGGTGTTCTTTACAGTTTTGTCTCAGCAGGAGTTAAAAGAAAAAGAAACACATAATGTGCAACTGAACCATCTCTGCACTGCTGGGGACCAATCACACCTCAGATATTGACATGATTTGCTTTGCGATGGGCCTGCTCCAATTATCTTCCTTTCTTAAGATCAGTAACGTCCAAGTTATCGCCACTCACATCCTAACATTGCAAAGCCGAACGTGGTTGACTTCCGGGTTTGAGGCGAGGCGGCCGGCTATTACTGGGTTGTGTAATGGCCAAGCTCAATAAGAGAGTGATTTAAAAGGCCAGACACGACGCGAGCGGAGTCAGTTCAAGATTTCCCACGAAGCATCGGCAGTAATAGAGCCAGAGTCCTCGCTGACCTTCTGCCACCCGGCTTCTCCATTAAGGCTTTTGATGTGCCAAGATTTCGAAATAGGGCCATTTGTATGGCAGGGCCATCCTCGGGGGAAATCAGCCAGCCAGCTCATGGGCAGAATCCAGCGCAAAATGTACCGAGAGATTCCAAAAGCGAAGGAAGCATTTAATACCCGTGTTTCCCGAAGTTAATTCACCATTACAATATGTTTTAACACAGTTGCTTTATCTGCAGTTCTCTCCCTTGAAAGCAAAGCAGAGGCCCTCATCCTGGCATCCCGACCGCAACCACAAATACCGAATCCCAAAACAACTTGCACAGAGAAAAGTTCAAGCCACTAGGAGATTTATATTTTATTAACAGATATATTAAACGTATGGGCTTCTTTGCTTGCAAGTAAATTAAACAACATATTATCTGTCTGTCAGCCCTTGTAAAGAACAATGGGCCATTATAAAAGACATCTGGGAATCAAGCCCTTTGCATCCTATCGCTGTGTTTGCATGAAGAAAGATGCTTAGTGTAACGAGGACTGCTGAGACTTTCCATATCTGTGTAATGTGATTAGGGGTTTTCAACATGTTTCACAAAAAAAAGTGAAAAGAGTAAGTAACAATGACATTATTTCTGCTGAATTTAGATACTCATTTGCCCATTTTCAGTCGTATACGATATTTCCCAGAGAGTTAGAGGTTTCTTGTCATATGCAATGTGATCTAATGACATGTAAAGTCCATGCATACTGCATTGTGGCCCTCCTGGCACTGGTCCTTGTTTGAGTGTCGTTGCGTATTGGGCCCACATCTGAGTTTTCAGAACTTCGTCTGTTTTGGGAAGAGTGGGAGGGTTGAGAGGCAAGTGCAGAAAGTGAGTGCAGGAAACACAAAGCAGGAGGAATTTAAGGAAAGGTGGTGAGTTGGAATGGAGGTGTTTTTGTCTACCCGACTTGCCTGGTTCATGTGAGAGGAAGTGCATTCAACTAGTTGTGTATGTCTGAAATGAAAATATATATATATATATTTTTTTTTACAATACATGGAAATTGCAGGCAAGGAGGCAGTCAACTTTAGTTCTTAGATGCTGTCAACTAAACACTGCCTTCAAGTGATGCGTTGCAGATGGTGTTTACTAATGAATTCCTATGGAATGTGTCATTACCAGGTGCTATATCAAGGTGGAATCCATAGGAATACATTGGCTTCATGCCTTTATGAAAGTGTAAACAAAACACACTGACAAGAGGAACAGCATCTTTCCTATCCTTCTGCCCAACGACTGTCTGCCCTATTTTGAATAATGTAACGATTTTAAAGGCACTTTGTGTGTACGTTTTTGAATATTTCAGCACGACAAACATCAACCGCAGTGTATGCACTACTGGAAGTTTCAATCAAGGAGATGCCATCCTTTGGGTGGAAAACATTGAAAGATATAACATGAGTTCTATCAGCACTCATCCACCCAGAAAACCTAGACTCCTGGCAGTCCAGTGAGTAGGGTTATACAGTGGTAGCCGAAACTGATGGCATGGCTTACAGATTTTCATTTGGAGATGAAGATTGGGGCTGAGGAGCACATCCAGGTGAACTAGTTACTTAGACTAACGGATTTTCTAGTTGGTTAAGGTCCTGCAAACTTTGGAACTTGTATAGCATGTTGTCTGGGAAATTATAAGGATCACCCATATTTTGCCATGACGGCCCTGTGGTTGATGACAGACAGATGACATATTGCACTGCTCTTCTCGCATGAGGTAGGTCCCCGCAGTACAGTGAGACAAGATGAACCTTTTTTGTATTTCCATCACGCACGTGTCCATAAACAGGAATGCAGGTTTTCCATTTATTTGGCTGCTGTGAAGGAAACAGGTCATGGTCGTATTTTCTGGGATGTGGGCGTTTCACGTTTTGCCACACAAAAGGGGATGCGTGAATATTCAAGTGCCACCAAACGTTGAAGGGTTTTATAGTTTTCACAGCTGAGAGCGTCCTAGGTAATGCGTGCTACCTCTTGAACATCTCTTTGGTGTATTAGATGCAATGGATTTACAGAACCCCCCCCCCCCCCAAAAAAAATATATAGAATTTTATGGATGCATTTCTTGTCTTTCTTTACCTGCATTTTTTTCATTGATCGAATGCTCTCTTTGCATTATGTCACTGCCATTTTTAGGGCTGGTTAAAGAGCTTTAGATCTATGCCAAAGAGTTCGACTATACATGTTAGAGGGACCTTACTATCAATCAGCTGCTCTGCAATGCAACATAAGCACATCATGGCAAAATACTTGTTAGTGTGGAAACCATTTTGTAGCAGCAGGGCCAGGGTTGTGTTTATGCAGCTTGTGTATGGACATTGTTTACAATTTTCTGTTTCATTTCCATTGTGTTTGTTTCACCTTTTCTTTATTACACATTATCTGTTTTGTTGGAGGATGCCACTGTTTGTGTTGTTAAAGAAATTACAAACAATAATACAAGAATACACTACAAATACGGCCACCATTTGCTGAAGTCAATTTTGATAAGCCAGTAGTTGTATAATGATTGCCAAAATGGATTAGGATACTCATGAAAAGCAGATTTTCTGTAAATCACACTGCACACCCGTGTGCAGTGAATTTGTATTCAAGCTAGTCTCTCCATCATTTTTATTCGTAACGTTCCATTCCATTTATAAATCCAATATCGAGATGAGCTAAATACGTAATGCTGCCCGCATCTTATGGGATGACAGAACATGGCGTCCATTCAGGAAAGAACTATATCCATGAGACACGGCTTATTGTTATATTTAATTAGAATACCGTTATTTTCACCAGCACGTGTACTGTTTTTAATAGATAGCCTTCAAATAAGAGGACTTTGATGTCTTGTTCTGCATGTGAGTCAAACACTGTGAAATCCAGTCACCCTGCCCTGCAAGTGACCCAGAGTGTGAGACCATGGCCTCTGTCTGAGTTCACCTGCATGTGTGCTGGGCTCAGCCTACATGATCATGAAGATCCTGTTATATATAGTGTGTGTGTTCTGGGGCTGGTGGCGTAGCACATGGTGAAGTATTGGGAACATGGAGGGCCGAGAGGTTTCACTCCATTCGCCTAATGTGCCCTAAACACATGCTTGTTAACATGAAGTTCATTATGCCTAAGGTGGTGCTCCAGGAAACACACCGACGGGCTAACTGAATCTACAAAAGCACAGTGGGTTCAGATCTTGTGCCTATATGTGTTCAGTGCGCTGGTACAGACTGAAATCCCTGCAAGGCTGGCTTTTATCCTTCTGTAATCTGAAAATGTGGTAAAATACATTTTTAGCAACCACAGGCAATAAGAGTCCCAAAAGTACAGTTCACAGTTACTATTTCTGTATGGTCCACTAGGATGTTTTGATACTAAACTACCACTTCATGTTTAAGGCACATCACGTCTTCAAATATCATTAGTATCAGCTGGAACACGCCGCTTCTGCCGCTTCTGTAAAGTACATTTTCAAGATGCTGTGCCAACAATATTTGTCAACATAACCATTATAACAATTGTTTATGATGCATGTGCCAAAAATATATGCCAGCATTTCCCAGAAGAAACATTTCCATATTGATGTGCCTATCTTGCCATTCTAAGATATGTTCATGATTCCTGTTCCTTGTAGAACACATGTGAAGGTTTTAAGTGCCCCACCCATCTATGCAAACACAACATACACACACAAAATACACGCCCATATGCATGCACATATACACAAAAACACATGTGCAAATAAAGACACAGAGACAGGCAGGCACCTACATACATGCACACACATACCTGCACCTTGCCACAAACACACACACTGACACGAGAAGCAGGCATATGCATTGGTATTACTTATACTTTATGCAAAGTACAGACAACTTCGTGTAGTTATGCTGCTTTTGAAGGCCAGCTATGATGCTGAGATGTCCATTCACACCTCACAAAGAATGGGAAATGAAGGACTTCTTATTGCTCCCTTTTCTCCATGTATTTCTCTATAGAACCCCTTGGGTGAGTAAGTTAATTACTTGTGCACATTGTTTTGTGGAATAAGGGTACCATTGTGGTCTTGTAAGGTCAGTAGTCACAACCGACACATATTATATTGCATGGGATATAAAAAGAGGTGTTTTGCTCATCTGGAAAGGAATTGTATCTTACTTAAGAATCAAGCTAACTGTAACATTCTGCCAAAATAAAATAGCATTCCTATACAAATAATTCTATATTGAGGAGATGCAACTGTGTAGCTGTCTGTTCCATTAGCACACTGGGGTAAACCAAGTATTATATTCAAGCAGCAGACATCGCAAATCGAAGCAGCTAACGAACGGCCATGGCATAGCTTGCTAACACCAAAAGACACATCGGCAATAGTAAATGATTTATTGAAGTACAACCACCAAATTATGGAATATTATGGACAAAGTCACCTGGTGCAAAAGATCATATAGAAACCAAATTGGCAAGTTCTCAAATTGGACACATTATGGAGTACGTTGATGAGAACCCCACGATCATATACGGGAAAGCACGTACTTTGAAGAACCCATTTCCCCCCTTTTACTTAGAACAATAAAATATACAACCACAGCTTGGAAATCAAGCAAGCCTGTGGGCTTTTACGAATGAGCAGACTGCACTGTTTGCCACTTCACCTTGAATGAAATTACTCGACTTGGCATTAATCACAATTTCAAGTATACATTTATTGGATATATCAACTGAAACATTTTGTGGTAGACATGTTGGGCCTCATCACGAGTTTGGCAGTAACCCTTAAATGCGGCAGTAGCGCTATTATCGCCGCATTTAAGGGTCCGCAGATCATGGCCTTGGCGGATTTCCCCCCAGCACTGATCCGCTGCAAATTTGCTGATTTTCGGTGCTATTACCGCCAGCGGGAAATCCACCGGCAGTAATAGCGTGAATTTTCCCCATTGGGCCCAATGGGGAATCAGGAATTCCCGAATGGGCCCAATGGGAAATGGGCACTAACCGTTCCGCCAAACCCGTGATCCGGCCCTAATAGCACCAGGGGGTTTGGCGATAGGGCTAATAGTGCCGGCGGTAATACCGCCGGTGTTACCACCCAACTCGTGATGAGGCCCCTTATCTTTGCTTCTGCCAAAAGATATATATTAGCAGCACCATTATGCCTTTAAGTACAATACTATCGAAAAAGAAAACCTCCATGCAATCATAAATAAAGAGAAGAGGCAACCCTTAGACACACATTGGCTCACTGATAGAACAACATGTCGGATCTACGCTGTGAGGCCAATCAACAGGTGGCAGAAACAGCAGGGAAAGGAGACCACACGTGGATATTCGAGATTGTGAAGCACGTTTGATCTATTATTTTTCTGCCTCCACAGATGGTTGAAAGAAGGACCATGAAAAGTTAAGCATCCTCTGCAACATATGGAAAAGTCATAACATGAGGACAATTATTAGCAAATACATATTTCAGATTTTTGATAGAGTACACTAATTGGAAAACAGGATGGCGCAAAATGATGCCAAAGACAATGGGGTTCATTACGAGTTTGGATGTAGCCATGGTGCTATTAGCGCCATGGCTGCCTCCAAAGTCATGTCCGGGTTCCCTGAATGCGGACTTACTGGGTCATTCCAACCTTGGAGGACCTGGTAAGTCCCCATTAAAAAAAAACATCCCCATTCTCATTCGAGCCCCCATAGGGCTCAATGGAAATGGGCAGGGAGCTAATAACGGATTACGGGCCCGTTATTAGCTCCCTGGTCCCTTAGCGGCTCCCGCTAAGGACGGCTGGTTTTACCAGCCGGCCCTAGTGGGACCCGCTAAGGGACCTCGGAATGCAGCGGTAAGAGGTTAACGGCACCGGCATCCTTACCAGTGCTGTTAACCCCTTACCGGCAATCTAGTAATGAGGCCCAATATGTCTAGTTTAGCAGGCAGCAGTAACCTTTGGGGAAATCCCACATGCATGTAAATCTGATCATCTGGCCTACTAGAAAGATCTGACTCCTAAATATTTTTCAATTATCATAAATAAGTGTTATATTTCTGTACATTAGATCAGGATAATATGATAATCAACATATGTTTATTGCCTAAAACCCTTCCTCACAATTGACCCTCATCAGTCACTTCTCCTCCAGTCTAAGACATTTGACAGGCAAAGTGCCCAATTTGTTTTAAACAAAATTTAAACATCATTTTTATATAGTTTTCACTACTTCTCAGAGGATTCTATTACATTGCACCAATATTTAACTGTCCGTAGGTCCAATTCAATGGGAGGCTTCCACTGTGGCACATTTTTCAAATGACCAATATATAAAGGGACAGGCAGCTTTTATTTTTTATATTAGTCCATAACTTTGATAAACCTCCTAAAAGGTTGCATGTCTGTTTGGATGCACACTAGACTATTTTAAGATGGCTAGACAAAATGACTGACTGCTCAAACCAGACTTCCCAATCCCAGATTGGCAGCCATTGCATTCATGTATGATTTGCTGCTTGCCCATATTTATGCTAACTGCTGCTACAAATTGCTATGTTACAACAAGCATTTCAGTATGACACAAAACACAGCTAGTTGGGGAAGGGCCTCATTACGAGTTAGGTGGTAAACCCACCAACATACTGCCAAATGGAATGACCACTACTGCCACTTATTCTGGCGGTATTACAACCGGATTGCAAGTAGAGGTGGCAGTGTTAGTCCCCATTTATTTTCACTCCGTAGGACTCAATGGGGCATTTCTGCAGAATTGCTGTGGTGGTAATTCTGCCAAAATTGGGCAGAAAGTTGGCAGATTTACCCCGAGCTAATAGCTTACACAAAATTATAGTTGGAATGTGTGGTAATGCCGCAGTATACAGTAATACCCTCACAACTTGCACCGCCCAAGAAACGTGCTGCCTGTTTAAAAGGAAGGCTGCAGGAATTCCCATACCATTGAGAACTTTGTTTTTTCCTTTGTCCTTATATATTATTCTCATTCAAACCAGCCCTACTTTACTTTATATTTATTTTATGTGGTAGATCATTGGCCATCAGTAGCCTTTAATTCTAAATACGTACATGCAGTAAAAAAGGGTATTTTATGAGGAATTCCTTAACCCGTTTTTACCATTTTAGAACCTAAAAGTATCAACCTATAGCACAGGTTAATTTTAGGAATATATTTTCTTCAGCCCACTACAGTGCCACCTTACGTTGAAGTTTGTTTAAAAACAACGTATTCTGTCAACTCACTAATCAGGACAAATTAAAATAGGTACACACCTGCACCTATTAATTGTAAACCATGTCTGCTACAATCAGTCATTATATTTTAAACAACATCCGATTTTGATTTTGATTTGATTTAAGACAGAGAGAGATCTTGAAATGTTTTGAACCCAAACCCTGCCTTGGGGATAGAGTTTTGAAGCAAGGCCCCCGTCACTGAGGTCGCTGCAAAGGTATTGACTGAAGGAGACGGTTGATGAAGCTCACCGAAGAATTCATAAGGGTAGTTGAGAGCCAGTAGCTTGCCAAGAGGACAACAACCCACATTCTTATACATCCCTCTCAAAACGATATTTATTTTTAAGGTGGTCCTGAGGAAGTCAACTTGAGTCATGTGCTTTGTTGGTATATTACAAATTGTCTAAGAAAAGTGTTGGTTTCCAATTCAGGAAGAGTTGGGAGGTTTGCTTATGTGGTGGGAGGGTTGAGGTAGGAGGTTCTCCAGCAGCCTAATGTTCGAGGTTCCTTCATTGCAGAACAATGGGGTGGCGGTCAGCATAGGTAATTCCCAAGCAGACAGCAACAAAAATGTAGTGGGTAAGGATAGGATTGACAGTGTCATCAAATTGTAATGTTGGAATTGTATTTTTAATTAATTGTCACTGCTTCTTTGCATTTTACTCCCCTCTGACTCTCTTACTTTCTTTCTCTAGTCAATCCATTCTTCACTCTTGCTCCCCTGTTCCTTCTTTCCCTTTGTTTACTTCCTATTCTGATACTCTTTTTGACATGTTCCCTTTTTTCAAAACCTTTTTTCTGTCTTTTCGTTCTTTGTTAAACCTATACATTCTCTCCCTGTTCTTTCTGCCATCTCTCCTTTTTCTCCTGTTCTTCCTTTGCCTCTTGTTTCTCCTCTCTATTCCTCCCACCCGGTCTCTCGTCTCTTTCCTATTGTGTCTCCTTATTATTTTGCCCAATATCTTCCACTCTGACACTTGGCTGACTACAACTCCTGTTCTATCACTCGGCTCTCTAGCACTATTTGCCTGTCTCTTCACTTTCTCTCCATCATGTTGTTTTTGTTTTCCCTTCCTTTCCATCTCTTTACTCTTCCATTCAGTGTTTTACTTCAGTTTATCTCACATTTAGCATTGTCTTTTCCTTTTCTAACTCTTCCACTGCACTCGCCTTCCTGTTGTTTCTTTTCTTTCTCTCCTTCCAAATGTCTCTCTTGCCATCTCAGTATTCTGCCCTCTTTCAACCCTGCTTTGAGAAATTCAAAATTGTATCCGGAGTGATATTCCATTAATAGATTCATTAAAAATAGCCATACAAAAACTTTACATGCAGAAAGCTGTATAAAACTCTTTGCCAATATCTCAAAACAGTTTTAACAAATTCCCTGACATATTGTATACAAAGTGTGTCATTATAGTTCATAATCACCATCAAATCATTGCAACAAGCTTCCTATAAATCAATAAAAACATGCACAATATCTTCATCATTGACTAATCTGCATGAGCATTTGAAAATCATTTACTAGTCTCCAGCCAGGCCATAATGGCCTTCGTTGGAAGCACATTTGAACGGATCATCAACATGATCCTTCTATTCTCCAAAGCCTTAATACAGCAATGAGCACCCACTCTGGGAGTATGACAGGGTAGTAATGGCCCAGAGTTATATGCCTGAAAACCCAGGCTGCTAACAGTCATGTACTTCGCAGGATCCTGTTAATTCAAACAAAATACGTACCCAAGATGACTGCAGAGGAGATGGAAGATGGGGCTCCATATAAAGCCCCTCTTCCATTTCCATGGTGAATGGCGAGATATGGAGTGTGAGTGGCAGCTGGCTGCTGCTTAACTATTGTTTAGTTTTCGTATCCTAGAGCAAAGGACTCTAAGTTTGACAGCTTCTCGACTTAATTTACTCTAGGTGAAAGGTGGAGACTAGCTGTTCGCATATATTGATGCAGCTTTTAAGCCGGTCAAGTGGCACAGCTAGTAGAGCGCTCGCTTTGACACCCGTGCAGAGCCTGTTAACGCAGGTTCGAATCCCGGCGGGGCCAAACTCAGCCTTTCATCCTTCCGAGGTCGATAAATGAGCACCACACACCGTGGGTAATAATAAGCAGCGCTCGGATACCTGAGGGTTTGTAGTGCTATATAAAAGCCTAATTATTATTATTATTATTATTATTATTTGTACTGGTTGATGCGCCAGACATTTCAGGCACATCATTTGCAGGTAATTTATTCAAGCCTTTTCTCACCACCTTCGGTCACAGGCCACGTTGCTCTTACAAGGCAGGCGGAGTGGGTTGGAGCCAGGGAAGGGTTGCAGATAGCCAGCCTGCCTGGGACAACCTGGGACAGCACCCCTCCAGTCTTCCAGGTCCCCCAGTGGGAGGCAGAAGCCCGACTGCTCAAGTCAAAGGACAGTGCAGGCACAAGGCACAGCAAGATGCAAAATATTAGCAGATGATGAAACAAAGGTAGATGCAAAATATTAGCAGATGGTGAAACACAAGTAGATGCAAAATCTAAGCAGATGGTGAAAACACAGTACAGCCAAAGGCAATAAGAGTGAGAGTCCAGGAGAAGTGTAAAAGAGGGTGGAAAAGTCAGTAGGTCTGGGTAGAGCCATTCCACCATGCTCGATGAAAGTGTCACAAGAGTTTATGCTTCACTTAAAAGTGTGGAAGCGCAATCATGAATGTGCTTGTGAGGGGTGCAGGAAGGCTTCAAGCAATGAACCTGCAGCGGACAGGGACCAGACAGTGGCCTTTGGAAGTGGGCCTTTGAGTAGGGGGCTGGCTAAAGCCTGCCGGTCCCCGGTTGGCTTAAACAACCAGCCCAGTGGCCAATAGGCATGCAGGGGCAGTGGGAGGCAAGCAGGCAGCTTTTTAGGAAGCAGCAAATGTGGTGGAGATCTTTGAAGTGCAGCGTGGTCGGCAATGAAAGCCAAACAGAATATGGTCTTCTTTGAAATTGCGCAATCCAAGGAGTTGATGGGCGCAAGGAGAAGATGGCGTTCAGTGAAAGTTGCCCGGATTTATATGCAAATTGAGGGTCAAATTTAAAACAGCATTTTCTTCATTTATGATTTTCTTTTTTAAATTGATGAAAACAAAAGGTAAGGATCTATCTTCATCATGCTCCGGATTAGAAAGTAGAAGGAAGGACAGTGAGAGCAGGCCCGGCTGTGGTCTTTGAGCAGGGGACTGAATAAAGCCTGCCGGTCCCTGGTTGGTCACCATAACCAGCCCAGTGGCCGATAGGCATGCAGGGGCAGTGGGAGGCATGCAGGCAGCTTTTAGGAAGTAGCGAAGTGGCAGCCATCTTTGAAGTGCCACGTGGTCAGCAACGAAGGCCAAACAGAATAGGGTCTTCTTTGAAATTGCGCTATCCAAAGTGTTGATGGGTGCAAGGAGAAGAAGGCACGCATTGAAAGTTTAAAAAAGCTTTTTCTTCATTTACGATTTTCTTTTTTAAATTGATGAAAACAAAAGGTAAGGATGTATCTTCCTCTCAGGATAATCCTACCTCTTGTGCAGAGATGAAAATCAGGTGGGCAGGCACGACAGCTGCATGCCTGGGTTAAGAGCTTCACTGGATTTTCTTGCTGGGACACAGGTGGTTAGGTTGACACACCAACGCTTGGAGCGATGCTGCATTGGCAAGTCCTACTACAGATGTCAGGATTTTTTATGGTGCCATTGTTGCTGGTGACTAAATGAATGCAAACAGAACTTGTAAACGATCTCCCATTAATACCACCAAAGAATCAAAAAACAATTTCTACTACATCAAGCAGTTCAACCACAAAACGGTCTAGTGCAAACAGAACTGCACATCCATCAGAAGATAGAACGAGAAAAATGTCTCCTAAAAAAATAAGTGGCGGTCCAGCAAATAACACAGTGACAGAACTCTCTGGTCCATTTAAATGTTCCAACACAACTGTATGAATTGCTATGCAAATGTAGCAATCAATCTTCTCTTCCAATTGCCACCAATTGTTCAAAACATTTGCTTGAATGGCTCAGACCAGTTGTGTTTGCAAATGCTTGTCCTTCATAGAAATGCCACCAATACTCTCGGTAACAATTACAATGTCTCGGGAATAAGGAAGATTTGGACTATTGTACAGGAACAATAAAATTCACCATAAACACACATGAAGATCCACAAGAATTTCTAATGTACTTACTGCAAGTACTGGAAACTAAAAACATACCTATAAAGGAAGTCTTCCAGATTTCATACATGTGGAAACATACATACACTCCCTGCAACCATGTTTCACAAGAGCACATCCCTAAAAAACGATTTGTGTATGTATCTATAATGATATATCAGTAATGTTAAACATGGAATAAATAGGTCATTGCTAATAATTGAAAACTTACTGCATACTTGTTTTAGTACAAACAATACATATCGACACCTACAATGCATACACATCTGAGTCACATACAGGGAAACTTCAGTAAGGACAAAAAGAAACAACACCACCAAAAAATGACAGTAACATTAGACTTTATCATCAACTACACAAAGGAATTGTGTGTTTGAGGCTTAGTTATTTCCTCATGAATGTATAACATGAACTGAGGTTGGATCCTAATGAAAGTGCCTTAACAACATGCAACACGTTTAATGTGTACATATTGACTAGACCCACGAGGTCTAACTACCTAAACTCCCTCACCATTCCAAAGTTCATATTACAAGAAGCCGGTGGGTCGAGCTTCCCGGTCTTAGCAGCTAAGCTTTGGAACTCCATGCCCACAACACTTAGGGCAGAACCCTCCTTCTGGACTTTCAGAAAATAAGTAAAAGCCTGGCTGTCCACTCAAGACCCGTGACCCTATGCTACGTCCTATTTCATGCCACTAAGGCAAGACGCATCATATTGTTTGCTTCTTTATTGCTTCACTGTAGTGTTTCACATACATGCGTCTGACTAACTCTACAATGATATCTCAACTGTTATTGTATACACTGTATTTGCCTAATCCGTTGACCCGATTTGTAACACTAGTCAACCACTGTATGTCTGTTCTTTGTTCTTTGTAACCAGTGTCTTACGATCAATATTAAGCACCCAGATAACTCCGGGTTAGGTTTGTTTGTTTGTTTATTTATAGGGTGCCAGAAAACCCTTGGGTAGCTGGGCGCATAGAGTAACAAGAATACTTAGAACTTGGTTGCAGGTTACAGTTTACAGTGTTATCTCATGTTGGTATTATATGTTATATACAGTAATTACATTATTTACAATCTTTACTTTACATATAGGTACATATTATAAACAGGAGATGCATTATGTACATTTTACATGATAGAGTGGAGAGGTGCGTATGGAATCAGAGTGGAGAGGTGCATATGGTATCAGTACACAATACACAAGGTCTCAAGTTTCAAAGGTTATTGCGACAGAGCCAGGTGCGGGTATGGTGCCTAAAGCTGTTGTAGGACTGATCCCGTCTTAGTTCAACTGGTAGGGCATTCCAGTACTGAGCTGCTTGCACAGGGAAGCTATTGCCTCCTGTTTTTTTAGTCAGAATCTTGGGGTTTGGAGGCAGAAAGAGTTGGCTGTTCTGGTTGGTCGTGAAGAGGTTTTTCTTATTATTCTGTCCCTGAGGTATGAGGGGGCAGCATTGTTCAGGCATTTGAATGTTAGTGTGACTATTTTGAAGGTGATCCTATCGCTGATTTTTAGCCAATTGCAGTTTCTACGCGCATTTGAAATGTTCTCTCTGGCTGGGAGGTTCAAGGCCGTTCTGAGCGCGTTGTTTTGCAGGGTTTGGAGTTTATTGACGATGTATTTGTTAGCGCCTGCATAAAGTGCGTTGCAGTAATCCAGTTTTGAGAGGATCAGTGCGTTGGCTAGGAGAATGCAGCTAGCTGGTGAGAGGAAGGGTCTGAATGCTTTAATGAGTTTGCCTATGTAGGCAGTGGATGAGGCCAAGGAGATCACTTGTTTCTTTAAGGACAAGGTGGAGTCCAAGTAAAAACCAAGGGTCTTCACCTCTTTGGCGACAGGGATTATATTGCTGTCGATATTGAAGGAACTGTAGTTGGAATTAAGTTTTTTTAAGTTGTTGGGTGAGCCTAGAATGAGGATCTCTGTTTTTTCGTCATTCAGGCAGAGGCCTTGGGTTGCCATCCATGCCTGAATGAGGGTGTACATTTTATTTACTAAAGCTGTATCCGTAGCGAAATTGCCCGAAAGGAGGATGAGGATCTGGGTATCGTCTGCATAATTTGTGTAGGTGACACCCAGTCTGTCCAATTTGTCGAATAGAGGTTTAGTAAAGATATTGTACATCGTTGCGGAGACACAAGAGCCCTGTGGGACTCCACATGTTGTCTGGATAGGGTCTGCAGAGTCTAAGGTGGAGAAGACTCGCATACTTCTATTGTCGAGAAAGGATTGAACCCAGGCTATAGCTTCACTTGAGAAGTGGGCGACTGATGCTAGGTGTTTGCAAAGTACTGCGTGGTCCACTAGGTCAAAGGCCGCCGACAGGTCAAGGAGGAGTAGCATAGCTGTGTTTCCTTTGTCGTTAAGTTCGTCAATTTGTGCTTTGAGATCTATAAGTGCGGTCTCAGTGCCGTGCTGAGGTCTGAAGCCAAATTGACGAGTGCCAAGGAGTTGGTTAGTCTCCAGGAATTTTTGAATTTGGAGATAGGCCACTCTGTCGATTATCTTCAGGAGGAAGGGGACCGTGGTGATGGGCCTATAGTTAGTGGGGACGGAGGGGTCCAGGGTTTGTTTTTTTAGCAGGGGGAGAACCCAGGACTCTTTTAAACTGCTTGGGACCATGCTAGATGAGAAGGAGGCGTTGATAAGTTTGGTGACGGATGGGGCTAGGTCTCTGGCGGCATTCTTAATTATCTGGGCTGGGCAGTAATCACCTTTGCAGTTTGAGGGTTTTAGTGAGGCAATGATTTTTTCAGTTTCATGAGTAGAGACTTTAGCAAATTTGAAAGGTGTTAAGCTAGGATTGGGAGTAGTTGTGGGTGTGGGCGTACTGGGAGTTTCGCTGATAGGGAGTGAGGCTTTTTTTAGGGTAATTTTGGATTGTAGTGTTTTCACTTTATTTGTGAGGGCGTTTTGGATATTGGTACACCATTGCTTATCTTTGGGTACGTTGTCAGGTGGTGGTATAGGAGATTCAAGTTCTCGCAGGATTGCAAATAATTCCTTTGTATTGGAGCACGCGTTAGAGATTCTGTCATTATAGACGTCTTTTTTAGCTTGAATGATTGTTTTCTTGTAATTAGTAGCGCATAGTTTGAGTTTAAGTTTGTTTTCAGCTGTAGGGCTGTGTCGCCATACAGTTTCAAGCTTCCTTTTTTCCAATCTCAGTTCTTTTAGATGGGGGGTGAACCAAGTATTGAGGTGGGATTGTTGTTTACTTTTACAATTCTTCAGTGGGGCAACGGTGTCCATGGCTGTGGCCATGGTGTTGTTGTATATTCTGACCATGGTATCTGGGTCAGAATCTGTTGGCAGGGCATTGATGGTTGGTAGGAGTAGGGGTAAGATATTGTCAGGTGTGATATTTTTTCTGGATCTAGTGGGCACCGATGGTGCCATTATTTTTTCAATTCTGAGCATCTTGTTGAATGTTAGGAAGAAGCTAATGAGGAAGTGGTCAGTCCATGGCTGGGGTGTAATTTTGGTGATGGCAGTAGGGCAGTTGGAGGTGGCTACCCAGTCTAATATTCTCCCTTTGTCGTGGGTGGGGGTGAGAACTTTTTGGGTGATTCTGTGTCCCTCAAGCATGGTGGCAATAGCTTGCGCTTGTTTGTCATCTGGGTCATTAAAACCTAGGTTAAGATCACCAAGGATCATTGTCTGGGATGACTTTTTTGTGTTGCTCGCTAAGAGGCTGGATAATTCCTCTTCGAATAGGCCTAGGGGCCCTGGTGGCCTATATATGAGATAGATAGTTAGGGTTTGGCATGGGGATATTGGTAATTTAGCAGTCAGGAGTTCGCAGGATTTTAGGGTGGGCGGTGGTGTTAATCTTACATTCAGGTTGGATTTGGAGATGATGGCTAAGCCGCCGCCTCTGGCGTTCTGGCAGTCTAGTCTTAGTAGTTAATACTCCTTGGGTAGAGCTAGGGAGAGGGCTGGACCTGCTGCGTCATGTAGCCAGGTTTCTGTGACTGCTAGGAGTTCGAGGTTATCTATTGTAAGGAGGTTGGCTATTTCAGTGGCATGGGGCACGACTGATCTAGCATTGATCAGTGCTCCTGTTATGGGCGTTGTTTTAGCAAGACAGTTGATGTCAGAGGTAGCTAGGGTGGGTTCTTTCGTTACGGTGCTAGCAGGTAGTTGTGGTTTGAGATGCGTTAAGTTCCTAGTCTGGTTTTTGGGAATGGTGTGACGGTTCGAGTAGACATTGCTAGGTGCCTGCGGTTCGTAGAGGGTGGAAAGTCTAGCGCAAAGCCTAGAGTTTCAATGGATGGTAGGGCAGGGTACATATTTAGATTGGTCCATAGTTGCCAGTATTAGTTGTAGGAGCAGCAGTGGGGCGTATGTTGATAGGGTTCTGCTAATATGCATTCTGCTGACGTATAGGGTATTATATCTTATACTATAGCGTATAGCTGGGTAGGCTGAGAACACAGGGGCACAGGGGTGACACGGTTGACAGGCTAAAGCAGCTAAAAAGCACAATATAGTGGCAGGCTAAATGCAACTATCAAGGCACGGTGTAGTGGCAGGTTAAAGCAGCTAAAAGCACAATATGGTGGCAGGCTAGATGCAACTATCAGGCACAGTGTGATAACAGGTCAAAGCAGCTACAAAACACAATATTGTGGCAGGCTAGATGCAACTATCAAGGCACGGTGTGATAACAGGCTAAAGCAGCTACAAAAAACAATATAGTGGCAGGCTAGATGGAACTATCAGGCACGGTGTGATAACAGGCTAAAGCAGCTACAAAACACAATATAGTGGCAGGCTAGATGCAACTATCAAGGCACGGTGTGATTACAGGCTAAAGCAGCTACAAAACACAATATGATGGCAGGCTAGATGCAACTATCAGGCACGGTGTGATAACAGGTCAACGCAGCTACAAAACACAATATAGTGGCAGGCTAGATGCAACTATCAGGCACGGTGTGATAACAGGTCAAAGCAGCTAGAAAACACAATATAGTGGCAGGCTAGATGCAACTATCAAGGCACGGTGTGATAACAGGCTAAAGCAGCTACAAAACACAATATAGTGGCAGGCTAGATGCAACTATCAAGGCACGGTGTGATAACAGGCTAAAGCAGCTACAAAAAACAACATGATGGCAGGCTAAATCACCTAGGAAACACAGTGTGATGGGAGGCTGGATGCAGCTTGCATTGGTAGTGCATTTTCAAATGACTAAATGTATGTGCATCAGTAGGGCAATACAGTAGCTAACAGTTGATACAGCGTATGAGTAGGTGTAGGTAGCATGTGGCAGTCTTGGGAGCAGTGATCAGATATTACTGCAAGTGGTTTCACAGTTACATATTGTAGGTGTTCAGTGGTCATATGTAAATTACCTCTCTGAAGTAGAGTACAGCGTCGGAGCACCAAAGTGATCTGTTGTGCTTCAAGTGTGAGGTCCAGGCTCTGGGTGGGTTCAGGTGCCAGGGGGGCAAGGGCAAGTAGGGTGATGGGCAGCACCAGTGGTGATGGGGCTGAGTGTTCTGGGGCAGCCTGCAGCTCGGTCAGCTCAGTCAGGACCTGAGCCTTTCCACAGTGCCTTCCCACGGAGGCCGGCTCACGTCTATGCGCTCTATAAGTAAATAAACTAAACTAAAGTAAATATGTACCACCTTTTAATTTGTAAAATTGTCTCTATCTGTGAATAAAATCACATGGCCTAGATATGTCAGCGAATAAAAAGAAGTGGGACATTTATGATGTCATCTTTGATGTCCTGGGTATTAGTCTTAGCAGTGCACAGCAGTGGCACGGGTTATGGTTGCTTAGCGTACCATAACTGGCGAATTTCAAGGGTTCTGGGGTTTTACTTGTAACATAACATCCCTTTTCCACTGAATTTCATGGGCTTTTGTAAGTGCAACCTTTTTTGTACACAAAATGATAACGAATGTTTATGACACGCAAATATACCTTTTTGTACAAACATTATTTAGCACACATTACAATGGAAGGCACCAACCACAAACCATAACTGCACACTTTATGTAATCTCCACACTACATCTCTTTATACAGAGAAACAGCAGGTGCTTATTGTATAACACATTCTCACTAAATAGTAAGTGCATAGCATTTATTTCTCTATTGTTAGCCTTAAATATATAAACTTTGTTTCCTCACAGAAATTTCAAGCACACTTGAGTGGTTAGAGGAGAACTTCCCAAAAGAAGAAATGAGTGACAATAATATCTTCAATGGAATACAATGCATATTTTAATGCAAACAAATAATAGTTTCTGTTTTTATTACAGTACATAGTATTCATGAAGAAACCACGCCCCAGATAAGTATCCACAATCCCAGAATCACAAAGAGAAGCCCTATCCCCAACTGTAAATCATCAAATCATGAACTTGTCCAAAACATTAGAATCACTAAGTAATGATTTTAAAGAACTTTTAGAGTATGTGAAAAATCATGTCATAACATTTTTTTCCCTATGCCTCTCCTTCTTGCACCTGTCACCCTTGTCCCTAGCAATCATCTCCATCAATTTATGAACATTTTATTCAAAGATGCTTTGATGAAACCTCACTCCCTTCCTCTCTTCATGCTTACCCCATCCCTTTCTTGAATAAATATATGTTTTATACTATAAATGTTTTGTATACTGATGTGTGATTTTTTTTTAAACTCACATTTGAGTCTGTGGACACTACATGGGCACTATGACTGTTCAGGGTGTCCGCATTCAAAATGGAGATGCCCCCAGACAGTTGCAATGTACGGACATGTCCAGTTTTGCATGATGCACTTTTAATAAGTCTGCATACACTGTGCCTGCTCTACGGACACCCAGAGCATGCACCTGATGGGTGTCCGCGGATAGCCTTTGGGGCCATGGATGGCCGCGGACGTAATAATGTGACTGCACCGATGCGGTGTGACGAAGGTGGCTGCGAACAGTGACTGTGACCGCTGATGGTTTAAAAGTGCTTTTCCAGCCAATCTAGGGTGTTTCAAGCAGAAATGTTACCCTTCCATATCTTCCAGACCCATTCTTGCTTTATCTGGAAACTTATTACAACTTTTCAAGGCCTTTTTGCAACTCGATTATCACGTGTGCAAAATAATCCAATTGGAACGTCGAGCTACTTTAACATGGCTACCAATCTTCGGGCCTGATGCATCAACCAATCATATCATGCTCTGCGGCTCCACACCTACACTTGATTGTTATCCACGTTGACGAATGGTCCAATTACACGTCGCAATTTTTTTACACGCCTATACCCATGCCGTTTGCCAAAATCCACATGTGCAAAAGCACCCAATAGCACGTCGACCACTATCAATGAGGCTACGCATCTGTGTGCTTGATAATCACCCTACCCACAAAAAAAGTTTATATTTATCATTGCTATCAGTGCTTGTTAGTGAAAGGTTTTCCAAGTAACTTTTGTCACTTTAACCCTTTAATCCTTCGTCCTTTTTACCCACTTTTCACCTAATCCCCTTTTCCATTGTTTTGTGATCGGTTCACTTTGTCTATGTTTTGTTTACGCTTTTTTTCCGTTTTTTAAAAGCGTTTTCATTTTTTGAGGCATTGGGCATCATTACATCCCTGCTGGTCCGGTAACAACAGTGCTGGTAGGCTTACCGGACTGGCAGAGTAAATGGTTGTGGGCCCAGTGCCTTTCCGCGTGCCAGCTCTCACCTGGCGGGCGGAAAGGCACCAGCTCGCAGGCTTTGACGGATGAGCTGGCGCTGTTGCACACAGTGCTGTCGCATCTGTTCTCCCCATTTCCATTGAGTCCTATGGGACTCAAATGGGAATGGGGAGTTTATTTTTCCGGCACCTGGCTTCAGGGACGAACAGTGCTGTAATGCCCCAGTGATTCTCCATTGCAAGGCGTCGGAAAAAAAACAGAATTCTGGTGGCAGCCTGCAGTGTTTATTGGTGCGGTTACCGCCGGAGTTACAATGAGGCCCATTGTCTTTTTAGTTTTGTCATTTTTATTATTTGATATATTTCTCCCTCATTGGACATTCCAGCAATTCCAGCCATGATGGTAGCAGCAGTGACAACGATATCACTTGGCTCCCCAATCCTTTGCCACCAAGAAAGAAAGCAATTGGAATGAAGACCATCACAGACAGTTGGCGATACTTCAGGGTGAAAGAACACTGTTTGAAAAAAGAGGCTGAGGACAAACTATACACATTGTGCAAGAAAACCTTACAAAGGGGCCCTTCTAATGTTAAATCACAAAGCCCAGGAACATCAATAATGATAAATCAGCTGGTGTGAGTCCTCTGGGATGATGTGGATAATGCCTATCGGAAATCACATGAGCACCACAAAATAAAAATGCATGGTGCCCATGCATTACGAACACGGACATCAGCATCCATCCACCAGTGAGACATCAGCGAGACATCAGTGACATGCAAAAACGTGTCAACATCAACAGCGGTGTCAACTGCACAACCTGCAATATTACCGGCTCCTGATCTTTCAGTGATGAGAGTCATGTGTGGGAAATGCCTTGCATGGGTAACCGTGATAGGCGCCAAAACTAATGAATGGAAGAAGTTAAATCGCTGCACACCAGGTTAACTGTTGTCCTTAGTTCTTTTTTTTTAAGTGGCAATTCCCCCCTTTTATTGAAAAACAAATGACAAAAAGAATGAAAATACCAAAACAGGTTATGTTTCATTTTTATTTTTATTCCTTTTGTTATAGGTTTTCCTCCCCTGTTCTACCCCCCTGTTCCCTTCCCTTCCCCCAAAACAGCTCTTTTAAGGTCCACCCTTTAAGTTACAAAAAATAGATACAATTGAACACACCTTGCAATTATATATTGCAATATCTATCAAAATTTATTTTATGCAGTTTGAGTACCTTAATCCCCCAAATTGTGTGTTTGTAACCGTGGTTACAATGTTAACAGGGGAGCTATTTAGCTGCGGATAACACTACTCCAGTCGTTGCTTGCCTTAGCTGCAGAAGCATAATGCTTTCACTCATTGGCTGATGCTGTAGCCACATCTAGAAATAATAATATAAAAAAATACAAATTGGTGTCTATAGATATGTGTATTGCACATATATATATATATATATATATATATATAACTGAAATTGGGTATGTCACAACGTAATAGTAGGATGGGAGGAATCAGAAATCATTGCTATTTAATGCACTGTGAAGGAAATGCACAAAATGGAACAGATTACAAAGTATGACTGGTAATACCTAAGATTGCATGGCAAAATTTACCGATCCAAGATGGCCATGTCAAAGAGGCAAAGTTTGGGAAAGGGGAAATTAGTCCTTCTATGATTGCTACAATTTGTGCTCCTCCCCCTCCAACTACCCCCCTCCCCCTGCTTGCCTGTTTTCCTCACATTTTAAAACGGCTCTGTAACAATGAGGTTAATTGTTGTGAGCAAGTGGTGAGTTGGCCACGAAACGCGTAAACGCCTCCTCATGAGGAGTGGTGCACTTGGGGGGACCTGGACACTTTGGTCTTTATGTTGGTTTTTTCCAATTTTGGAACGGATTTTCATGGATTTTTAACGTGACTTTTTCCCTGTGAAATGAATAAAGGAACTGTTTGGAATGAAAAACAACGGTTTGGATTTCAACTTCTTGCAATGGTGACTGGTTGTTAAAGTTATTGTGGAGAGTGCAGCTCGAAACATCTACCTAACAGGTAGAAGCAAGAATATATATATATATATATATCATATTTATCAAATGTCTAACTCCATACCTATATATGCGTTTTCGTCTTCAATATTACTAACTCTGAGACAGAATGAAATGTGAAATGTATTTCATAATATAAAAAGAATATTCATGTTTTTTTTTTCTGATTGGTACTAAGCAAATACTGAATGGCCCTCACTCCGAGTTTGGAGGTAAGTACCATCCATTACCGGCATGGAGCAAATAGCGTGTCTGAGCTGGCAATAGACCCATAAAAGCGCACTATTACGAGTTCGTGTGAATGAGCTTTGCGCCATGCCGGTAATGGACATAGCGGCATGCCACAAAAGGGCCCAAAAAACCCCTACCGACATGAACCGCACCGTAGACAACACTACCGCCATAGAGCAACGCAGCATTAGCGGTGATTGTAAATAGCGTTCACCGTTATTTACGGTCACCGTTAAATTGTGGAACCAAAAATAGTGTCATCGCACAGGTACTGGAAGCAGCACGGCGGCCATCTTTAAAAACACAATCCATTGCCATCCTCACCAGACAGGACCCCTGGCACACTGTTGACCTACCGGAAAGTAACTACAACTACTGAGGAATGCCCAAAGCACCAAAGAAGGGAGCAGCCCGCCTCCGAAAGGAGCGGTTCAGCCCAGATGAACTGCAAATGCTTGTGGATACCCTCCCCGAGCATGCTGGGACTGTTTTCAGCAGGATGCTGAGGGAGGCGGTGCTGAAAAAAATGTAAATCTGGGCACTAGTATGCCAGAAGGTGAGCGCTGTGACCAACACCCCCCGCACCATAAAGGATTGCCGCAAAAGGTGGGACGACCTGCGGCTGAGGGTGCGGAGCATCCTCTCTGCAAACAGAAACCAAGTCTTGGAGACCGGAGGAGGCCCAAGTTTGCCAATCAAACTCATGCCGTGGGAGGAGACATGTGCGGCCATGATAGGGGCCGAATCCATCGAAGGGGTCAGAGAAATGGAGTGTGGTGTGACGTCATCCGCTGATGGAGGTGAGTGTCCAAAGTAAATAATGCTAATGCAAATGTTATGAAAGTCACTGCTAAGGTCTGGCCAAGGAGTCACAGCATGGTCGGCCACACACACTTCCCCTGTAAATCATGCCGAAGCAAGTGAGACCCAAGCCAGTGCCAGGTGCAAGGCTGTAACGTATATGACACATACCACACAAAGTTACCCATTCCATGAGGCACACAGGCTAGTTGATGTAAACAGTGTGCATGTCAGACAGCACAGTATCCGGCCAACATGAGTGACGCCGACATATGCATGCATTTACCACCCAAGTATGGAATGACGTGCCGTTCCCTACACAAATGACGATTACCCACAATTGTCTGAATGTGCTATCGAAGCCATGTATGAATGCTGGCTCTCCAAACATCACTCATGCTGTCCCTCTTTTCCACCCCCACAGGCAGTGAGCATGACAGCGAAGAGCAGGACAGCAACTGTCCCAGCACTTCCAGGGGCCAAGGCAGGGGCCGCCGTCTCCCAGCGACAAAGAAAACTCCTGGACGTACACCACCAGCTCCAGCAATGCCCGTGGAGGGTGCACCACCCCCACCCCTCCCTGCACTGGCTGCAGACACATGCCCAATGCCACGGTCTGAGGAGTCCAGTGTGGCTGGGGAGGTGGCAGCCACGGCCCCCCTCGAAGTTGAGGACAGCCCCAATGCCATCTGGGGAGCGACTGAGGACGATGCAGTGGAAGTCGTGCACATCTCTGAAGCTTACTCAAACCCCCAGGTATCCTTTAGTGACTTGGGTGAGACTGACACACAGGAGCAGTCTGGCCAAGGACCAACACAGAGACATTGCAGTCCTGTGCCCAGTTCCCTTGAGGAAGCGCCGGCAGGACATGTCAGCCTGATCCCCAGCAGGGCCACTTCTTCATCCTCCGACGCACAGCAGGCTGACCAGCTCACAGCCCTGATTACAACATTTCTTGCAGGACAATCGGTAGGCCAGGGAGGAGTGGCGTGCTGAATTGAGGGCACTGGGCCAGTCCATAACGGAAAGCAACAACCGGCTCTGCGAGGTGGTCGGCCGCATTGCCGATTCTCTGGAGGCTCCTCATCCTGGCCAACAGCCTCAGCATGAGGACACCCCTTCAACAAGAAACTCCACCCAGACCAGCCCACTCGTCGGTCGCTCCGTGCGCAGCTCCTCCGGGACATGCCTCCCCCTGGTTCCAGGAGCGCAGAGTGACTTGACTGCCAGCCACATGTGGGCTACGTGGACCCTATGGGACTAGTGTGGGGTTGTTGTGGTGGGAGGGGGAGAGGGTGTGTTGGGGAGTTGTGGGGAAGGGGAAGGGTGGTGAGGGTGTGTTGGGGAGTTGTGGGGGAGGGAAGGGGGATGAGGATGTGTTGGGGAGTTGTGGGGGAGTGGGAGGAGGTGAGGGTTTGTTTTTCACATTGATATTTCCGAATTCAATACACTGGTTGTTCATCAAAACAATTACCAGAGTGGACATTCATCATTGCGCATGTGTCATTTATTCTTGCACAGTGCATAGTGTACATGTATCCCCACACCCAGTGCCCTGTGTCCTAACAATATGTCACCCTGTGCTGACTTGTGGGTCAGAAATATTGTGCAATCAAAGACTGCCGCACGGCATGTCCCTTCTGTGCATCGGCACCGTGATGATGTCCTGCCACATCTTCCTCCTCCCCTTCATTATCATCAGGTGGTAGCAGTTCCATGTCAGGGGGCAGGGGCACGTTCCGACAGATACACATATTGTGCAGCATTACACATGCCATGGTGATCTTGGCCACCTTCTCATGGCTGTAGAGGAGTGCCCAACCCGACCGGCTCAGGCAGCAAAATCGTGCCTTCTACAGGCCAAAGGTCTGCTCTATCACCACACGTGTACGGGTATGGGAACGATTGTAGTCCTCCTCATGCCTGATCTGTGGGTTTTGGACAGGGGTCATGAGCCACGGCTTCAAGGGATAGCCACAATCTCCTGCATGGAGTGGAATAAAGGTCAGCGATTGCACAATCATGTAGGACAACTGTACTAGTCTCACATGGAAGAAGGTAATTTGTGTGCACACGCACTTGTCCCTGGATGCATTGACCCCATTTCTGGCCCCGCTATGTGCCCTGTGCAATGGACTAATGGTGTGGGTTGTATCTTCAAGATGGGTCATGGTGTGCACTGACGTCAACATTCCCACCCAGGTGGAGTATGCATCCCCCCTTTCCCACCCAGGTGGAGTATGCATCCCACCCTTTCCCACCCAGGTGGAGTATGCAGCCACCCACCTCAAAACCCCAATGCACTACCATGGCCCAGTCAGGCAATTCACCAAGCAGCCAGGCACGTCATCCAGCATGTCACCCCATGTAGCGTGGTAGCGTGGAGTTACGCAGTACCAAAGAGTCATGAGTTGAACCTGGATATCGGGCAGACCAATGTGTGATGATCTTGCTGGCGTTGCATACCATCTGCACATTGATGGAGTGATATTGCTTGTGGTTGCGATAGGCCACCTCCATGGCACGCGGGAACACCAACTCCACGTGGCTGCAGTCGAGGGCACCTACACAATTTGGCATGCCTGCCAGTGCATGGAAGGCAACTTTTGTAACAAATATCTCCTGGGGAGTCAGTGGTAGGGAAATGCTGGAGGAGGGCATCCAGCACTTGGTTCAGTATCTGGGAAAATAAGGGTTGTGATATCCCATGCATGTGCCCCACTGTGTGCTGATAGGTGGCTGTGGCAAGGAAATGGAGCACAGACACTGCCTTCAGTAGAGGGGGGATGGTGGCGCGTATTTCTATGAGGCTCACTATGTTGTTGTGTATCAGGTCCACTATGGTGGTGATGGTGTCACGGTCAAGCCGGTACAGGGTGTGGATCTGCTCAGGTGTTAGGTTGAAGGAGGTGGCTCTGATGCGAGGGATTGGGGGCTGCCGGCGTGGTAACGGTGGCTGCACTGGTGGGGCATGCTGGGCCTGTCCCACCCTCCTTCTCCTCCTGCGCCTCCTCTGTGGTGGCAGCTATTGTTGTTGTTGTTGTTGTTGTTGAGGCATTGCAAGCCGGGCCTCCAGCTCCAGTAATGCTACTACTATTGGTATCATCTTGGTGTGGGAAGGGGTGTGGTGTGTGGGTGTGCTCCTTTTGTACTGGCCCTCACTCCATTGCCTCCACCTGTGCTAATTGTGTGCACCTGTGGCACTTGAAAACACTGCTTGGGGTTCTTAACACCTTCTCGGAGATGCCAGTATTTACACCTTGCCGGTAAGCTCTTTTTTGGCTTTCAGGAGGCCGTTATTTACATGTCCGCATTACTTGTGATCAGCTCCGGTTTACGGCATGCCGCTAATGCCGGTATGGTATGTCGCGCGCGCGTGCCTAGACCGCTATTTATGACATCGTAAAGTACAATGCCGTAAATAGCAGTCTGGTAGGTCAGAATAGCCCGTAGCGGTAAGCAATGCCGGTAATCCTTTACTGGCATCGTTTTTCCCTTACCTCCAACCCCGGACTGACCCCCAATGTATTCCAAAGACACAACCAATACAATTTCGCATTCATTAATCATACAATAGTGGAAAAAAATTTCTTGTTGAAGAGAATAAAACATCTAATCAGTTCTTTCAAATATTGTATAAAAAAGGATTATAATATAAGGAACTTGTAGCAGATTAAATGTGCACTAGTAAGAACCCATGAAATTCACAGAACAAATTTCATTAAAGGAATGTTATGTTAAGTCTACAAACATAAAGTGCCTCACTTGTGTCCAATCGTTCTTCTACAAACCAATACAGATAAAAGTATTTCCAAACATCCTCTACACTATGTTTCATTTTCTCCTGAATGTACACTGTTGCACTTGAGAGTAATAAAAAGTATGCCGACAAGATATGTAAACAAGCTCAGGTCTTTCAGCAGAAGAAAACTCAAACATTGCAATACATCTTTTGCACTGTTGAAAAATCTGATCCTTTGAAAGCATTGGATCATCATTACCACTTCCTCTAAGTGTTTCATCTAGGTAACCATACTCTTTTAAATGCATGATATTTATCATTGTCACTGTAGTAACTAAACATTCTACATTTCCAGTCAGAAGTGTTTGATTTAAAAGTGCAAGAGACATACTTGGTGCTTTGCACTCATCGAGTTTAACTAGAAGGCATCTCATTTTAGTATGATTTGCAGCCAGCAGCCGTATATGATGCAAATGACTCTTACATCTACTGTTATGAAGACAAGCTAGAGAGTTATCCAGAAGTCCTGTTTTTTCATGATCTTCACAGTCTCTGTAGCATCTTGATCTGTCTTTGAACATTATGATTTTTGGGCAAAACTTGCAAACATCTCTTTAAGTCTTTACAAGAAAACATTTCTGACCTAAACTTCCCATTTCTGTATTATTAGATGTTAAGATAACTTCTTTTTTTGAGATCACACCATTTCAGACTTCATAGCTATGTCCACTCTCTTCAATAGCTAAGGGAACATTCTTTCCTTGAATGTAACTCTCCACATTGAAACATTTTTCTCTATGAGAAGTGTGTTTCCGATCTCCAACAAACTTGTCACAAAAGTTGTCACTTACAAGTACATTAACTCTTTCTATATTTCTATAGAATGGTGTAGTGACCTTAAGTAATTTCTTAAGTTTATCCAATACGAAAATTAACAATTTTCTTTTCATATGTAAAGTTTTTTGAATTATTATTTCAACTTTTTTCTTTTACAATAAATGCTTTACCACACATCTAGATTTTGGTTTCACACTTCCACACTTCTCCAAAAACGTGTTAAACCCAGAGAGTAGTACTTTTCATTTATATATATATTACATGGCCACGGTAGTGGCTATGTAGTTATGGTTAAGTTGGTGTTTCCATAGGAAGAGCACTTTTTGGACGGCTTATAACTTCGCTCTCCCTGGACGAATCCTCACCAAACATTGCAAAAATAGTATTTGGGTCACTCTGATTATTCCTGCAAAGATTGGTCAGGATTCGTCCAGGGGGGGGCAAAGTTATAGGGGGGTCCCAAAACATTTTTTTTCCCATAGACCGAATGGGAAAAAAAATGTGCTTGCTTCTACAGCCCAAACCGCTGGACGGATTTTCACCAAATTTGGACCAGGAGCAGTGGCTTGGTCCCGAAAGCGTGCTTTTGCAAATTTGGTGAAAATCCATCCAGTAGTTTTTTTAAAATGACCAAAAAGTAGGTAAAATAAAATTAGTGATATCTGTGTTCGGTCCGTGGACACACTTCCCTGTTCGCTCCGCGGACAGTGTCCTGATTGGCCAATCGGCTTTCGTGATGTCCGCGGACATGCAACATGTCTGCTGATTGGACGGCATGGAGGGTGAAGCGCGTCAGATTTTCGGTAGCGCCCGTTATCATGGATTCGCGGACATCCGCGGACAGCGCAGTGAAACTTTGTTCAAAATTTGTATTTAGTAGAGTGTGTTGGTGTGTAGGAGTGTTTGGGGAAGGTGGGAGTGTATGAGATAGGATGAAAGTTATGTTTTTTTATGTGTTAGACGTTCTTTTTGTGTTTGATTTGTCTGCGGACATCACGGGTGTCCTGAAATGTTCTAAATAAACTGAATGGGGGGTGTTCTGAGGACTCAATATGTGTCTGTTTTGTTCGCAAGCAAGCTGAAACTGTTCTAAGAACACTTGCCGTGTCCTGAAATATTCGCAAATAAACAAAATGGGGGTGTCCTGAGGACGCTGTCCGTGTTGTTCGTTGTCAAGTTGAATGTGTTCTAAGAACACTCGCTGTGTCCTGAAATGTTCGCAAATACACAAAATGTGGGTGTTCTGAAGACGTTGTCGAACACTTGCTGTGTCCTGAAATGTTCACAAATATGAATGGGGGGTTTTGGCTGGCAAGTTGAATGTGTTCTAAGAACACTTGCGGTGTCCCGAAATGTTCTCAAATAAACAAAATGGGGGTGTCCTGAGGACGCTGTCCGTATTGTTCTCTGTCAAGTTGAATGTGTTCTAAGAACACTCGCGGTGTCCTGAAATGTCCGTAAATAAACAAGATGGTGGTGTTCTGAAGACGCTTCTAAGAACACTTGCGGTGTCCTGAAATGTTCGCAAATAAACAATATGGGGGTGTCCTTAGGATGCTGTCCGTATTGTTCTCTGTCAAGTTGAATGTGTTCTAAGAACACTCGCGGTGTCCTGAAATGTTCGCAAATAAACAAGATGGGGGTGTCCTGAGGACGCTGTCTGTATTGTTCGTTGTCAAGTTGAATGTTCTAAGAACACTTGCAGTGTCCTGAAATGTTTGCAAATAAACAAAATGGGGTGTTCTGAAGACGTTGTCGAAAACTTGCTGTCCTTAAATGTTTGCAAATATGAATGGGGGGTTGTGGCTGGCAAGTTGAATGTGTTCTAAGAACACTTGCGGTGTCCTGAAATGTTCGCAAATAAACAAAATGGGGTTGTCCTGAGGACGCTGTCCATATTGTTCTCTGTCAAGTTGAATGTGTTCTAAGAACACTCACGGTGTCCTGAAATGTTCGCAAATAAACAAGATGGTGGTGTTCTGAAGACGCTTCTAAGAACACTCACGGTGTCCTGAAATGTTCGCAAATAAACAAAATGGGGGTGTTCTGAGGACGCTGTCCATATTGTTCTCTGTCACATTGAATGTGTTCTAAGAACACTTGCGGTGTCCTGAAATGTTTGCAAATAAACAAAATGGGGGTGTTCTGAAGACGTTTCTAAGAACACTCGCAGAGTCCGGGGAATGTTCGTAGGGGGTGTCCTGAGGACGCTGTCCGTATTGTTCTCTGTCAAGTTGAATGTGTTCTAAGAACACTCGCAGTGTCCTGAAATGTTTGCAAATACACAAAATGGGGGTGTTCTGAAGACGTTGTCGAACACTCGCTGTGTCCTGAAATGTTCGCAAATATGAATGGGGGTTTGTGGCTGGCAAGTTGAATGTGTTCTAAGAACACTTGCGGTGCCCTGAAATGTTCGCAAATGAACAAAATGGGGGTGTCCTGAGGACGCTGTCTGTATTGTTCTCTGTCAAGTTGAATGTGTTTTAAGAACTCTCGCGTTGTTCTGAAATGTTCGTAGGGGGTGTCCTGAAGATGCTGTTCGTATAGTTCAATGGCAAGTTGAATGTGTTCTTAGATCACTCGCGGTGTCCTGAAATGTTCACAAATAAATGAAATGGGGGTGTTCTGAGGACACTGTCCGTATTGTTCGTTGTCAAGTTGAAAGTGTTCTAAGAACTTTCGCGTTGTTCTGAAATGTTCGTAGGGGTGTCCTGAAAACGCTGTCCGTATTGTTCACTGGTTGAAAGTGTTTTAAGAACACTCATAATGTCCGCGGACATTAAAAGTTTCCATAGACCATAGTTGAAATGTTTGACTCTATGGATGTGATATGCTGCAGTGGTTGTGGCCAGCACATATAGTCTTGGGTGCATGGCCGCTTGGCCATGCACCCAAGACTCTATGCCCTGGCCACAACCACCGCAGCATATCACATTCATATTTGCTTATAACTTTGGGTGAAAAACAAATGTATAAGGAACAAAGGTATTAGATCCTATGGATGTGATATGCTGCAATGATTCTCCTTATTATTGTATACTTACTGTTTGGTCTAGTAACCGGAGTACATGTATTTCTTGTTAATTTCTGTGATAAAAGAAAATAGCATGTTAGTATTAGTATTTTGTAATGACTTATTACATTGTATAATCAACATACTTTTGTTTTTTTTGGACCCTCATATTTAGTAGATTACAAATCAGAGTACTGTGCAATTTGCTCAGTTTCTGTATTTGTTGCTAAAATCATTGGGTCTGTAGGAGAAAAAAATCCATGTTGGATTAAAAAAAAAACGTTTTTTGTTATGCTACAGTTTATTTGTTTGTTTGTTTTCAGTGTTTACTTGTTGTTTCTGGCTAATGCTTCATACTTTGGCTTGTTGCATTCTTTTGGAGCAGTAACATATTATTTATTTGTTTGGATATTATAAAATTTTGGAGCAGTTAGATACCAATTGGCGTATTCTAACTTTCTATTTTTTTGATATATTTTAGTGGTATTGATTTATCTATTTGGATATTGTTAAATTTTGGGACAGTTAGATACCAATTGGCGTATTCTAACTGTGTATTTTTTGTTCTAATTTAGTGGTATTCATTTATCTGATTAGTTGTTGTAGAATCTTTGAGCAGTTAGATAGCTTTTGGAGTATTCTAACAGTTTATATTTTTTTTAACACAAGTTTACTTAGGGTTTAAATACAGTTTAGTTATCAAATTTTGGTTTTAAGAACATCAAATAAGCGTTGTAAGATTTGCTGGTAATCTCTACTTTAGAGTAATGGTACTATCATTACATTCAAACCATCCACATTTCTTTTTTATATATGCAGTGTAGTGCCATGAATTGGTTGTGGCTCCTGCGTGGTAGATTATACCTATTGTTGTGAAGGTTTTCTTACCAAGTGATATCTGACCATGTGTGAATCCAGTCAGCTTGCAGTTGTTTTTGGTACCATCTGCATTGTAACGTAGAAACATTAGTATTATGTATTTACTATGTGTTTGTATTACTAACGTGGAGCGATTATCTGAATTGCAGGTAGAGCATAATCTACCATGGTTTGCATTTTGTACAAGTCGCTGAAATGGAATGGATTCACAATTTGGTATTGATATATATATGAAGCGTTCATTGGTGATTTCTTCTTGTGTCACATTGTTGCAGAGAGTGCATGTATGTTTTCACATGTATGAAATCTGAAATATTTCATTTATAGGTATGTTTTTGTTTTCCAGTACTTGTAGTAAGTACATTAGAAATACTTGTGGATCTTCCTGTGAGTTTATAGTGAATTTCACCATTCCAGCACAGTAGTCCAATTGTTGTCTTATTCCATAAACACTATACGTGTTGTCATTATTATTTGCTGCATTTCTGTGAAGTACTAACATTTGCAAACACAATCGGTCTGTACTGTGTAAGTAAATGTTGTCAGTCAACAATTGGTGGTAATTGAAATAGAATATTCATTGCTACATTTGCGTAGCAACTTACACCAACTATATTTGAGAATTTAAATGGTCCAGGTAGTTCTGTATCTAACTGCTTTTTTTGGAGTTTGTATTCCTTCTTTAAAGAAGTACCTGGTTTACTTTCCTAATTGATTCTTTTTTGCTTGTGGTACTTGATGAAGTATTAGTTTCTTTTACTCTCTTTGGAGGATTTGCAGTGACATCCTGTTGCATTTCTGTTTGATTTATTTTTCTTTTAGAACGTTTTACTTTTTGTGGAACAGAATATGTGTTTAGGTGGGGGGTTTATAGTGAGCGAAGTCTATTGTATTCTAAAATGCAAGGAATATCAGAAATAGACCGTCAAGTGTACGTAAGCGTGATAGTGCTACGTAGCTCATGCCTTCTTTAAAGACTGTGTTACTAATATCTATCATTGCTTTGTCTAGGGTAAGACCTTGTGATTAATGAATCGTGACTGCGCATGCAAGAGTTAGAGAAAATTGTTCTCTGCGTACATACGTATCTTTGAAGAGAAGGAATCTAGCTGTTGAGCGTCCTATCCTTTTTACTTCTGAAAGTTTGTCAAAGAGTATATTGACAAACTGAATTTTGTTGTCGCATGGGTATGTTTACAAGCCAAAAACTGTACCCAGTGCTCCATTAACTAGTCCTTGGTCCACGTCAAGGTTACGTTTAAGCATTACTCTGCAATTTAAGGATCATTTTAATATCTTTTCTAAGTCTGCTGTGTTTGAGATTGATTTTTCTAAACTATTTAGTCTTGTTGTGGCTTGGTCACACATGGGTAGTGTCATACCATGTACATCTAGTTTGTCTGTGGCGCTAATTTCCATGATTGGTTGCATTTCTTTACTTAGCATGATTTCATTGAATTTGAAACAGCTTGCAAGAGTTGGCATTAAGGCCATACAATTGATATTTTTGTGGGCTTATTGTTCCATAACATCTGTAGCACATGCATTATCGCCATTAAGTGCATTAATGTGCCAGATTTTCAATATTGCTTCTGCTTCTTTAGAAAGTATACCAACTCTGATACTTTTTAAAATGTTGGCATAAGTGAGATCTGCAGATTGCCGCATGTTTTCTGTTAATTCTCTGTATTGGAAATGTTGCCAAAGGTTGACATTTCCAATGCTGCCAACAATTTTACGGCAGAGTTTGTGTCCTAATGTTTTAAAAATATGCTCATCTTTTACTGGTGTTAATTGAAGCAGATCTCCAAAAACAATAATGTGTTTTCCTGCAAAGAGCTCTTCATAGTCTGTTTTGAGTACTTCTTGTAATCTGAGGTGAATCAAAGCTAACATCAGGATGGAGACCATGCTCACTTCATCTATTAGTAACATTTACATTTGTTTCAATACTCTGCGTAGTTCCATTGCAGCTTCTGCAGAAAGTTTGTAATAGTCTAATTTGTTCTGGTGTTCTACTGGTAATAGTAGTAATCGGTGTAATGTAACACCACCTATGTTGTAGGCAGCTAGACCTGTGGGGGCAGTGACAACAGCTGACAGTTTGTTGTTTGTCAATTGTTGAAGGAACTTACTAATGATTTTGATTAGGAATGTTTTGCCAGAACCAGCTTCACCACTGACGTACAGTAGTATAGGTTTATAATTATGGCAGGAACATTCTTTATTTTCATGTTTTACACATGTGCAATTTGTTTTGTTACTTCTTGAAAAATGCTACGTTGCTCATTGTTTAGTTTTGATTGTAGTATAGTTAAGTCTTCTTTATCTTCATACTGACACATGGGGTTTTCTACTTCTATCATAGCTAATTCTGCCTCATTTATCATTGGTGGCTCTCCCAGTGGTTCTTGGCTTCCTGTTACAGAAGGTTAACTACTGTCAAGAGTGTCCGTATCTAGTTGGGCTTGGAGTTCTTCTTCGTGTTGCTGTTCATTGTGCAACATTGTTTTGTACTGTGCAAAGTTTACATCAGTTATAGTGCTTTCATTTGCTTTGAAAGCATCCTCATATGAGTCATAGTTATCTAATATGTGTTCTTCTTTTCTCCATGGTTTGAAGAGTTGTAGCAGGGACATGTAATATACTTCTTTATGTTGAGAAGTCTTTAATGACAATTTGATATGATTAATTAAATTTGGTTTAGTGAGTTTAACTAAGCTGCCTTGACAGTTTTTCACTCTGTATTTACCTTTTTTTCATCAGGTTTCATATTATTTTTGTATGTGTAGTTTTGGGCTATGTGGTATAGACACATGTTTTCCAAAGTATTACTTCTGTTTGGGTAGTATGTGTCCAATAAATTGATTTTTTAAATGTCTTGGCTGTTGGGATCACGTTTGGTTATTGTTTCTATATCTTCTTATGATTTTAAAACTCTTTTTCTAGATTTAGCTGGACCAAGACTTAGCCATATTATATTTTCAGATTTACCACACAATGCAGTACCAGTTAAACGATCAGCTGCTTCATCTGATCCACGTTTTCTATGGGTGTGCATTTTTATGCCCAAGCTGTATAATTTCTGAGACACTGTTTTATCTGATGACAAGTCATTCCAGAGGTCTTGGAGCTCTGTCTTTTCTGCTTTAGTTAAGTATGCTGTGACATATCTCACAACTGCAGTAGAATTGTCTGCAATGTACTGCACATCTATGTTTGCATTCCATAAGTGGGCAATGATTGCATTATAATCATTGATATATTTTTCTTCTTCTTTTCTTATTATGTAATATGTATTTTTAGGTGACTTACCTTTAACACTATGTCTAACTGAAGACATGAGGTTGTTCACTTGACCTGTATTTGTAACTGGTCTAGGAAAACCAAATCGGCATTTAGTGTAGTATTTCCCTTTGTTTTTAAATTTGCGACATCAATATTTTCCACATTTGTGTCTTTGAAATTGTAAAATTTGTGCATGAAGATCACTATTTGTGGCTTCTGATGGAATTTCACAAGTGACATATTTTTCAATAAACTGTAAAACAGTGGCATCACTGTCTTGACCAAATTTAGGAGCATCTTTAATCCATAAAAGCATGTGGATATGTGGTGCTCCTCTGGCTTGGTATTCTTTTCTCCAAAAGAAGTGTTGCACTTCTCCAAGGGGGGGATAGTTTTATTACAAATAAAATGTAGCATAGCAACGAAGCGATGGTGAAAATATCTTGAAACATTAACAGGATCCAAAGAACAAAGTTCTCCAGGTGTTAGAATATCTATGTTTGTTTTGTTTTTATTTGATATGCGTAGGAAATCATGTAAATCTTCCCATGCATATTCTGCACAACTTAATGTAACAAACCAAGTGGGTGGGCCAAGGTTTCTGATCATACAACGTACATCTCCATGACGTCGAAACCAGTACTCTTTAGTACCACGCATATTTGCTAATAGATTTGTAATATTTGATTGTAAAACCTCATCCTTTTGTTGCACTTTTTCTAATAATTGTGTAGCTGTCATATTTTGAAAGTGTAATCCTGATATTAATATGTGTGCAACTCTGTAACATAAAAAAGTTGCTAGCTCACTTTCAAAGAGTAGGTGGAATATGTATTCCACATTTTGTCTAAATCTGGGATCTTCAGAATACATCTGTAATGAGCGGTATTCTGAAGCTGATATTTCAATAGGTCTATCATCATACCTTCCTCCATTGCCAGAAGGAAAGAGTAGAGGAAAAGCATGTGCTTCTATACTTTTTTCCCATATGCTGATTGGCAATCCTTTTGTTTGACGCATTTGGTACGTTTCCAGTACATCTTCTATGGTGTCATTAGAGTGCAAATTGTATAATGGTCTAAAGTATTTGATATTGTAGCAGGATCTAGTAGCTCAAATTGACCAGCTTCTTGTGTTTCTTGAATTATTTCAGTTGTATCTTTCAAGTTTTCTTCAATATTAATTTATTTGTAATATTCATTATTCTCTTTAAGATATTGCAAGGCTTGTCTAACTTTATGTAAATCTACCAGCTGTTGCCATATTTTTTTGTCTTTTGTAGGTACTCCATTTACTAAGATAATTAAAGATTTCTGTATTGGACGTTGTACTCCTAGAGTATGCACATTTTCTTTTAGATCTAATGGTAAATACACTACTTTTCCACGAATGCCTTTTACCAATTCAGAGGGAGGTAATTTTGCTGTTTTTGGTTGAAGGCGTATTATTGCTTGAAATGGGTGTACTGTTTGAATTATGATGCTCTCATATAAATTAAGTTGTTGTAGGGGTTTTGGTACTGGGTATAATTCCAAATTATTTGTGATAGCACGTGAAGGAGTTTGGTTGTTGTCAAGTTTTGTAGTGCAGTAACTGCACAGTATTAAGGGGTCAGTTATTTTTTTTTTCTGCTACAAGGTAGAGAGCTAATTCAAACCATTTAGAATCTTCATTGTCTTCTATTTTGTATGATAGGTCTACAGTTTTTGTACATACATGGTTTGGTATTTCAGCTGATGTACTTTTAAAATGTAGTATTTCTTTTTTGTATGTGTTTAGCAAAAGGTTGCCATGTGTAGAATTGTTGCTTAATTGGTTTAAAGCTATTTCATTCTGTAAATGGCTTTCACTTCCCAAATATTTTTTTCTGGATATTGTCAATTTCTTCAAGTAGGTCTTTTGCTGTACCATGTAGAAGGATGTTATTTAAATTTGCTAGTGCTAAGGCAGGACTTTTAGCATAGTACAGTTTATAGACTAGATTTCTTATAGTTGAATGATGTGTTGATATCCTTTTGATATCATGGAAAGTGGTTTTACAAGTAGGTCCTGTAATGCAGGCCAATGAATGTCCTTGTAGTCCTGTGTACCTGCGCACTGGACAGGTATCTATATTTTGCAGTAATTTAATTTTGATTTTGTCTTTGCTTTTTACATATTTATTGAGGATTTGGCGTAAAGATTTGAAACATTGTTTGGGAATGTTACACATTGACGTGCATGGCCATTTGTACACTAGACCTTCTGATTCAGCTGAATGGAGGGGTAATTCTAAGTTTTCAGGGCATATTTTTGTAAGAAGTACTTCTTGTTCCATTATGGTATTATTCACTTTTTCATAACCTCGACCACTGCTATGTATACCAATTGTATTAGTTTGCTTTTGTTTGTACGCTTCTTCATTAAAATATGGTTATGTGCTTGTAGTGTGATTCCATTCAACTCCGCTGATACTTAAGAAGTTCTTTCTGTTGATATTTCTCTTATTGAGAAATCTTTTTTGTAATTTAGTTATTAGTTTTGTTGGTGGTTTCATTTTGTTTAACAGTAAAATAAATGCATTTCTTTTGAGAAGAATTGCACTGTCCATCAATGCTTCTAAGATTAATTTCCTACGATAGGTTTTAAGCTTTGAACCTGATTTCTCTCCTGTTTTTATAAGATTTTGAAGGACTTTGTGACAGTATATTTTGGCTAAAATACTTTTCTTGGTATGCTTACTTTGCACTATATTAAAATTTGAAGAAGTAGTTTTATCTGTACTGATAGCTGATTTTCTGTTAATTGTTTTTTGGTTTGTTTTACATTTTGATAGAGGAAGCAAAGTTGTTGTACTTGAAACTTCTTGTGTTTCACTAAATGATTGTATTAGCTGTTTTGTTTCAACTTTTTTTTACAAATTCTGCTAGAGATGGATGCTTATGTTGGACACCTTTATTTTTATTTGCTCTACTTTTGCGTTGCTTTCTACGGACTTGACTTTTGGTAATCATTCTTTAGGGTCTGTTGAAAAAAATAAAGAAGATATGGGTTGGGGTTTTCTGGAATGTATGTGTGATGTGTGCATGAGTGTTTGTATGTATGTAATGGTGTGTGATTGTGCATTGGGAACTAAAACTAGTAGGGATAGGTATTCTTGAATTTATGTGTTACTAAAATGGGGTTCAGATGACAAAAAAAAAGTAAGCTAGTGGTGTGGAAAAGTACAAATAGTAAATTTAATGTATACAATTAAAACAGTTGTTTGTTCTATAATATGAAAATTGTAGCGGTTCAGTTGGGTAATTTGTGTGTCCAAAAATAGGAATTTGTGGTCCATTCTGGCTGTAAATCGCTGTTTAAGACATGGCGATTTTTGGACAAAATGGTACACAATCTCTATTTTTAGGCACAGAAATAGCTTGGATTAACTTTACAGTATGTTTGAGTAATAATACAAATATTATGGTGATATTCTACTTACTTTTTTTCTTAAATTAACAGGTAACTTCTTAGTTCTTCTTTGTTCTTCAAATTCGGCTGCTTCTTTTCAGGAGACTGGTCTTCACTGCAATTGTAAAAGATTCAAATTAGTAATTTTGTTTGTATATAGCGCTATTTTTAATTTCAATATTTCTTTTAATTGAAATGCTCAGCGCCTTCTTCAAAACCATTAAACTAATTTATTTACATATGATACATTGCATCAGTTCAGTACATATGATATGTTCTTAATGAACAAATTGTATTGAATGACTAACTGTAGCAAAAAAATGATCTCTACTATGTCTTGTGAAATTTATAATATACCAGTGAATACCACTATTTCTGTAACTAAGCTGTTCTAGGTAATAGCGCCTCAATGTCATGTCTAAATTAAAGTAATTAAGTAAATAAATAAAAAAAAAATATGAAATTGTGTAAGTATTTTCTTAAAGATTTAAACATAGATTGTGCTTGCATGCAATTTTGTTTGAATATATGTAGTCTATATATTTAATTTAAAAAATGTTAGTTTAACATGATTTGTGTGTGTGTGTATAAAGTAAATAGTATAAAGGTTTATAAGTGATAGTTGATTTTAGGAAATTGAAAAGAAATACAGTAAATTCATTTTACAGATTACACAAGCTAAAAGTCATTTTGAAAATGTGTTCATCTACTGTACAGAAAATATGCATACCTGAAGTTTGTGTTCATGCATATGGATATGCATGGAGCTGCAAGTAGAAATCTTGGAGACTTGTACAGTATTTCTGGTAGATGGTGCTTGCCAATGATATGAGACTTGTACTCAGAGAGATTCACAGTACATTTGCAGTGCTGATCTATGATGATGCAGTTAGATGTAGAGGTCTTGAATGTGATTGGTGCATGGTCATGTGACTTCTTAGCTACATCCAATGAGGGAATGGCAGAGAGAGTGAAGTGGAAATGGTAGAAGGGCTGTTCATGTTACGATATGTCCGCGGACATGGCCGTAGTTCGCGGACATCGGGAGTTACATCCGGGGATTTTTGGGTTCAGAAGTCCTGCAAATGAGAATGAGTACTGAAAGGGATTGCTCAGGAAGGTTTAGTGGGTGTGTTGTGCCAGAAGAGATTTTCTCATATACTGTTTTTGCAGAGAGAACAACAGATAGCTATGTCTGTGTGTTTTAGGAAAAAGATTGTATGGATTTTGGGCGATTCATGGATATATTGGTTCAAGGTGCATGCAGAAAGCTGTGGGGTAGCTGTAGATCTTGGATTCCGACACATGTGGAAGTACACTGGCATGGAGTACGTGGAATGAAGTGGTTGGACTTGCTACCTCTCTCTGCTACTTTGGAGACAGAGCAACATCCAGACATAATTGTAATTCATTGTGGAGGGAACAGTTTAGGACATGTGACTGGAATTCTTTTGCAATTTGCTATAAAAGAAGGACTTGGGAAGGTTATGGACATGTTTCCTAATTCTCAAGTGATATTTTCACGGATTGCGCAGTGACAAATGTGGCTTTGTTCTTCATTTGGTCCACAAATGGAAAAAGCAATGCGCAATGTTAATAAAGCTGTTTGTGCCTTTCTAAAAGATTTTGGCATGTCTTCTTTTCACAATGAAAATATTCTTTTTCGTAGTACAAACATTGTTCGCAGAGATGGAGTCCATCTTACTTATGGTGGCAATCAGATTTTTCTGAGAAATGTACAAAATGCATTGCGACCTTTTTTGGAATTACAACATCCATTTTGAAGTAGGTGTTAAGCATTTATAATTTTTGACTTACAAACACCTCTCAAATGCTCTTTTCAGAGCCACCACTTCCTCCCAGAGAAAATTGCAATGTTTGTGCTAGGGTAGCAACCCAATTTTTTAAATGTTCGCGAACTGTCCGCGGATTTCTAACAAATACAAAGTGACCTGTTTCATTTATTTTCACTTCTATTTTTTAACTGTGAAAGGCGGCTAAGAAAAGAACCTTATTCTTTTTTGATTTTAGATATTTTGTATTTTTTTGGGTTTTTTATACATGTCACACTAGGAGAGAAGGAGAAAAGAAGGTAAAGTGGGGGACACCAACCACAGGGATAAGAAAGGGTGAGCTGAGAGAGGAAGATGTAGAGTGGGTTTTATTTGGGTAGTGAGCAGATCTTCTCGTGCTCTGAGACAATAGTCTCAAAAGCACTACAAAGTCGCTTCCCCCTGCAGAGTACTGTGTCACAGTACATACATACAACTGTGACCCTCGAAAGGTAAGGGTCATCAGCATTCTGTATGGCCTGTGAGGCAGCTTGAGGAAGACGCTGTCCCACAGAGGTGTTCCTTGTGGTGACAGGATCAGAAACAGAGAATGAAGTAGAGGAAATCAACCTGCTACATTCTTCGCAAGGTACAATCCTGCAAATAGCCCCAGAGTGAAATGACCTCAGGTGTCGCTTCATAGTAGTGGCCCCAAAGCTGTACTTACCGTGCTTCCCGTGACTGAGTATCATTTTGCACTCATTGCAGGTAACACGGTTCGCACGAGCCTTAGGACCATTCCCATGAATGGTAAATAACCGCCACACCCAAGACTCACGCCTAGTGCGGGTAGTAGGGATTTCCTCTACCTCATTCTCATCATCCTCTTCTTCCTCCTCTGCATCCTCACTCCTGTTCCCCTCTTCAGGCCCTTGGGGAGGTGGTGGTGGTGGAGGGGGTGGGGGTGGTGCTGAAGCAGGTGCAGCACCAGGTGGCAGTAATTCAGCCATGGATGTCATCTCGATGATGGTGTAATCTGCAGGTGGCAGCAAAAATCGCTGTGTTCTGAACAACAGCCAGAAACACAATGAGAATAAGCTCTAGAGCGTGGTCTTTTATAGGGGTGCTTGTGCACGGTCTGCGGACATGCGCGCTGTCCGCGGACAGATCGAACATAAAAAAAAGTTTGAAAAGTTTTAAAAGGTATGTAGAAATTTAGGATTACTATGTGGGACTTGTGCCATGGTGAGATTTTATTGGAAAAATATTATGGATTAATTGAAAATGTACTTTTAAATTGTTCGGGGACACGAACAGTGTCCGCATTCAGAACACGTGATCAGCGTGGGCGCGGTCATATGATCCATTCGCGAACAAGTCCGCAAAGGAAGCGCATGTCCGCTGGACACCAAATGCACGGAGATTGGTTAGCGCATGCGCGTTGATGTTCTAGGGACACTGTTCGGGTCCTGAAGTAATTAAAAATGCGTCAAACATGAAACGAACATTTCAGGACACTGCGTGTGTTCTTAGAACAGTTTAAACTTGCTAGCGAACAGTAAAGACAGATATAGTGTTCTTCAGGACACGTCCAATTTCGTTTATGTACGAACATTTCAGGACACCAATTGTGTTCTTAGAACAGTTTCAACATGCTAGTGAACAGTACGGACAGGTATAGTGTTCTTTAAGACACCTCCATTTTCGTTTAATTAGGAACAATTCAGGACACTGCGTGTGTTCTTAGAACAGTTTGAACTTGCTAGCGAACACTATGAACAGGTATAGTGTTCTTCAGGACACCTCCTTTTCGTTTACGTACGAACATTTCAGGACACCAATTGTGTTCTTAGAACAGTTTAAACTTGATAGCGAACACTACGGACAGATATAGTGTTCTTTAGGACACTTTAATTTTTTTTTACGAACATTTCAGGACACCGCGTGTGTTCTTAGAATAGTTCATCTTGCTAGCGAACAGTACGAACAGGTATAGTGTTCTTCAGGACACCTCAATTTTCGTTTATTTACAAACATTTCAGAACACCTGCACTGTCCGCGGACACCTACATTGTTTAACAAAAAAAAAAAACTATTTACAACACAATATAAAAATTAAACTTTATTTAACATATATTAATAATTTATGACAGAGAAGGTGAGGCAGAAACAGAAACAAAAACAGGAGAATTAGGGGTTTCAACATGATTGTTATTAGGTGAAGAAGGGATGGAAGTCTCATCAAAACGTTTTGGGTTATGGAGAGGGTTTGGGGATAATTGACTGGGATATGGTGAGGAGGGACATGTACATGTGGGGCAATGGTACAAGGTTTTTGGTTTAAAATGATCTTCCACAAAAGTTTTCAATTTATTAAAATTAGTCAACAATAAATCCATTTTTTCTTCTATACTGTGAAAAGTGTTATCCATAACAGGCTTTTCTGAAGTATTTTCTATTTTGGTATGCTCTGTACAAAAATATATACATATATGTTAAATGTATACAAAATAATAATAATTAAATGGTTTATATTATAAAGTGTTTACCATTAGATTCACTATCTTGTGACATTTCTTCATGTGCGAAATGCTCCTCTAGCCATTCCAGAGTACTAGACATTTCTGTGAGAAACAAAAAAAGATAATACTTTTTTTATCTAATACAGAAAGTTTATAAATATATGAATAAAATTAAGTACACTTACTATTTCAGGTAAGATATGTCCTATGTACTCAGTGGGTCTGCTCTTGTTCTCAGTTCTGTCGTGTTTGTGAGGTAATTATGTTGGAAGCCAATTTATCTTCTTGTGGTATATTCCATTTTAGAACATAGTGCATTTAAATGAATGGTTAGTGTGTTGTATATATGGGTTACATTTCTTATGTATTAGTACATATAATGTGTTTGTGTGCTCCTTTTTGAATTTGTTAAATGTTCCTATGTTATGATATAACAATCAAACATAAACCCCCAGGGTTTTTAGGTAGTGGTACTGTTCTTCGAACATGTCCGCAAACATTAAATGAGTTCACGGACATCAAGTACAGTAGAAGAGATTCATTCAGTTCCATATGACATGTATAGAAAGTCAAAGTCATTATTGTTAAGTTGCACTACTAAAATCCTATGAAATTCAGTGAAAAAACTTTGTTAAATGGACGTTATGGTTAAGTTGCACTACTTAAAAACTAAGAAATTCAGTGAAAAAACTTTGTTAATGGGACGTTATGGTTAAGTTGCACTGCTAAAAACCTATGAAATTCAGTAACAAAACTTTGTTAAAGGGACATTATGGTTAAGTTGCGCTGGTAAAAACCTTTCAAATTCAGTGAAAAAACTTTGTTAAATGGACGTTATGGTTAAGTTGCGCTGCTCAAAACCTTTCAAATTCAGTGAAAAAACTTTCTTAAAGGGATGTTATGGATCCAAGTGAAACCGAAAGGGTGGGAGTGTATGAGATAGGATGAAAGTTGTGTTTTTTATGTGTTAGACGTTCTTTTTGTGTTTGATTTGTTTGCGGACATCACCGGTGTTCTGAAATGTTCTAAATAAACTGACTAGGGGGTGTTCTAAGGACTCAATATGTGTCCGTTTTGTTCGCAAGCAAAGTCAAACTGTTCTAAGAACACTCGCGGTGTCCGGGGAGTGTTCGTAGGGGGTGTCCTGAGGACACTGTCCGTATTGTTCTCTGTCAAGTTGAATGTGTTCTAAGAACACCCGCTGTGTCCTGAAATGTTCGCAAATAAACAAAATGGGGGTGTTCTGAAGACGCTTCTAAGAACACTTGCGGTGTCCGGGGAGTGTTCGTAGGGGGTGTCCTGAGGACGCTGTCCGTATTGTTCTCTGTCAAGTTGAATGTGTCCTAAGAACACTCGCGGTGTCCTGAAATGTTCGCAAATAAACAAGATGGTGGTGTTCTGAAGACGCTTCTAAGAACACTCGCGGTGTCCGGGGAGTGTTCATTGGGGGTGTCCTGAGGACGCTGTCCGTATTGTTCTCTGTCAAGTTGAATGTGTCCTAAGAACACTCGCGGTGTCCTGAAATGTTCGCAAATAAACAAGATGGTGGTGTTCTGAAGACGCTTCTAAGAACACTCGCGGTGTCCGGGGAGTGTTCGTAGGGGGTGTCCTGAGGACGCTGTCCGTATTGTTCTCTGTCAAGTTGAATGTGTCCTAAGAACACTCGCGGTATCCTGAAATGTTCGCAAATAAACAAAATGGGGGTGTTCTGAAGACGCTTCTAAGAACACTCGCGGTGTCCGGGGAGTGTTCGTAGGGGTGTCCTGAGGACGCTGTCCGTATTGTTCTCTGTCAAGTTGAATGTGTCCTAAGAACACTCATGGTGTCCTGAAATGTTCGCAAATAAACAAGATGGTGGTGTTCTGAAGACGCTTCTAAGAACACTCCCGGTGTCCTGGAATGTTCGTAGGGGGTGTCCTGAGGACGCTGTTCGTATTGTTCTCTGTCAAGTTGAATGTGTATTAAGAACACCCGTGGTGTCCTGAAATGTTCGCAAATAAACAAAATGGGGGTGTTCTGAAGACGCTTCTAAGAACACTCGCGGTGTCCGGGGAGTGTTCGTAGGGGGTGTCCTGAGGACACTGTCCGTATTGTTCTCTGTCAAGTTGAATGTGTCCTAAGAACACTCGCGGTGTCCTGAAATGTTCGCAAATAAACAAGATGGTGGTGTTCTGAAGACGCTTCTAAGAACACTCGCGGTGTCCCGGGATTGTTCGTAGGGGGTGTCCTGAGGACGATGTCCGTATTGTTCTCTGTCAAGTTGAATGTGTCCTAAGAACACTCGCGGTGTCCTGAAATGTTCGCAAATAAACAAGATGGTGGTGTTCTGAAGAAGCTTCTAAGAACACTCCCGGTGTCCTGGAATGTTCGTAGGTGGTGTCCTGAGGACGCTGTCCGTATTGTTCTCTGTCAAGTTGAATGTGTCCTAAGAACACTCGCGGTGTCCTGAAATGTTCGCAAATAAACAAGATGGTGGTGTTCTGAAGTCGCTTCTAAGAACACTCGCGGTGTCTGGGGAGTGTTCGTAGGGGGTGTCCTGAGGACGCTGTCCGTATTGTTCTCTGTCAAGTTGAATGTGTCCTAAGAACACTCGCAGTGTCCTGAAATGTTCGCAAATAAACAAAATGGGGGTGTTCTGAAGATGCTTCTAAGAACACTCGCGGTGTCCGGGGAGTGTTCGTAGGGGGTGTCCTGAGGACGCTGTCCGTATTGTTCTCTGTCAAGTTGAATGTGTCCTAAGAACACTCATGGTGTCCTGAAATGTTCGCAAATAAACAAGATGGTGGTGTTCTGAAGACGCTTCTAAGAACACTCCCGGTGTCCTGGAATGTTCGTAGGGGGTGTCCTGAGGACGCTGTTCGTATTGTTCTCTGTCAAGTTGAATGTGTTCTAAGAACACCCGTGGTGTCCTGAAATGTTCGCAAATAAACAAAATGGGGGTGTTCTGAAGACGCTTCTAAGAACACTCGCGGTGTCCGGGGAGTGTTCGTAGGGGGTGTCCTGAGGACACTGTCCGTATTGTTCTCTGTCAAGTTGAATGTGTCCTAAGAACACTCGCGGTGTCCTGAAATGTTCGCAAATAAACAAGATGGTGGTGTTCTGAAGACGCTTCTAAGAACACTCGCGGTGTCCCGGGATTGTTCGTAGGGGGTGTCCTGAGGACGATGTCCGTATTGTTCTCTGTCAAGTTGAATGTGTCCTAAGAACACTCGCGGTGTCCTGAAATGTTCGCAAATAAACAAGATGGTGGTGTTCTGAAGAAGCTTCTAAGAACACTCCCGGTGTCCTGGAATGTTCGTAGGTGGTGTCCTGAGGACGCTGTCCGTATTGTTCTCTGTCAAGTTGAATGTGTCCTAAGAACACTCGCGGTGTCCTGAAATGTTCGCAAATAAACAAGATGGTGGTGTTCTGAAGTCGCTTCTAAGAACACTCGCGGTGTCTGGGGAGTGTTCGTAGGGGGTGTCCTGAGGACGCTGTCCGTATTGTTCTCTGTCAAGTTGAATGTGTCCTAAGAACACTCGCAGTGTCCTGAAATGTTCGCAAATAAACAAAATGGGGGTGTTCTGAAGATGCTTCTAAGAACACTCGCGGTGTCCGGGGAGTGTTCGTAGGGGGTGTCCTGAGGACGCTGTCCGTATTGTTCTCTGTCAAGTTGAATGTGTCCTAAGAACACTCGCGGTGTCCTGAAATGTTCGCAAATAAACAAGATGGTGGTGTTCTGAAGACGCTTCTAAGAACACTCGCGGTGTCCGGGGAGTGTTCATTGGGGGTGTCCTGAGGACGCTGTCCGTATTGTTCTCTGTCAAGTTGAATGTGTCCTAAGAACACTCGCGGTGTCCTGAAATGTTCGCAAATAAACAAGATGGTGGTGTTCTGAAGACGCTTCTAAGAACACTCGCGGTGTCCGGGGAGTGTTCGTAGGGGGTGTCCTGAGGACGCTGTCCGTATTGTTCTCTGTCAAGTTGAATGTGTCCTAAGAACACTCGCGGTATCCTGAAATGTTCGCAAATAAACAAAATGGGGGTGTTCTGAAGACGCTTCTAAGAACACTCGCGGTGTCCGGGGAGTGTTCGTAGGGGTGTCCTGAGGACGCTGTCCGTATTGTTCTCTGTCAAGTTGAATGTGTCCTAAGAACACTCATGGTGTCCTGAAATGTTCGCAAATAAACAAGATGGTGGTGTTCTGAAGACGCTTCTAAGAACACTCCCGGTGTCCTGGAATGTTCGTAGGGGGTGTCCTGAGGACGCTGTTCGTATTGTTCTCTGTCAAGTTGAATGTGTTCTAAGAACACCCGTGGTGTCCTGAAATGTTCGCAAATAAACAAAATGGGGGTGTTCTGAAGACGCTTCTAAGAACACTCGCGGTGTCCGGGGAGTGTTCGTAGGGGGTGTCCTGAGGACACTGTCCGTATTGTTCTCTGTCAAGTTGAATGTGTCCTAAGAACACTCGCGGTGTCCTGAAATGTTCGCAAATAAACAAGATGGTGGTGTTCTGAAGACGCTTCTAAGAACACTCGCGGTGTCCCGGGATTGTTCGTAGGGGGTGTCCTGAGGACGATGTCCGTATTGTTCTCTGTCAAGTTGAATGTGTCCTAAGAACACTCGCGGTGTCCTGAAATGTTCGCAAATAAACAAGATGGTGGTGTTCTGAAGAAGCTTCTAAGAACACTCCCGGTGTCCTGGAATGTTCGTAGGTGGTGTCCTGAGGACGCTGTCCGTATTGTTCTCTGTCAAGTTGAATGTGTCCTAAGAACACTCGCGGTGTCCTGAAATGTTCGCAAATAAACAAGATGGTGGTGTTCTGAAGTCGCTTCTAAGAACACTCGCGGTGTCTGGGGAGTGTTCGTAGGGGGTGTCCTGAGGACGCTGTCCGTATTGTTCTCTGTCAAGTTGAATGTGTCCTAAGAACACTCGCAGTGTCCTGAAATGTTCGCAAATAAACAAAATGGGGGTGTTCTGAAGATGCTTCTAAGAACACTCGCGGTGTCCGGGGAGTGTTCGTAGGGGGTGTCCTGAGGACGCTGTCCGTATTGTTCTCTGTCAAGTTGAATGTGTCCTAAGAACACTCGCGGTGTCCTGAAATGTTCGCAAATAAACAAGATGGTGGTGTTCTGAAGACGCTTCTAAGAACACTCGCGGTGTCCGGGGAGTGTTCATTGGGGGTGTCCTGAGGACGCTGTCCGTATTGTTCTCTGTCAAGTTGAATGTGTCCTAAGAACACTCGCGGTGTCCTGAAATGTTCGCAAATAAACAAGATGGTGGTGTTCTGAAGACGCTTCTAAGAACACTCGCGGTGTCCGGGGAGTGTTCGTAGGGGGTGTCCTGAGGACGCTGTCCGTATTGTTCTCTGTCAAGTTGAATGTGTCCTAAGAACACTCGCGGTATCCTGAAATGTTCGCAAATAAACAAAATGGGGGTGTTCTGAAGACGCTTCTAAGAACACTCGCGGTGTCCGGGGAGTGTTCGTAGGGGTGTCCTGAGGACGCTGTCCGTATTGTTCTCTGTCAAGTTGAATGTGTCCTAAGAACACTCATGGTGTCCTGAAATGTTCGCAAATAAACAAGATGGTGGTGTTCTGAAGACGCTTCTAAGAACACTCCCGGTGTCCTGGAATGTTCGTAGGGGGTGTCCTGAGGACGCTGTTCGTATTGTTCTCTGTCAAGTTGAATGTGTTCTAAGAACACCCGTGGTGTCCTGAAATGTTCGCAAATAAACAAAATGGGGGTGTTCTGAAGACGCTTCTAAGAACACTCGCGGTGTCCGGGGAGTGTTCGTAGGGGGTGTCCTGAGGACACTGTCCGTATTGTTCTCTGTCAAGTTGAATGTGTCCTAAGAACACTCGCGGTGTCCTGAAATGTTCGCAAATAAACAAGATGGTGGTGTTCTGAAGACGCTTCTAAGAACACTCGCGGTGTCCCGGGATTGTTCGTAGGGGGTGTCCTGAGGACGATGTCCGTATTGTTCTCTGTCAAGTTGAATGTGTCCTAAGAACACTCGCGGTGTCCTGAAATGTTCGCAAATAAACAAGATGGTGGTGTTCTGAAGAAGCTTCTAAGAACACTCCCGGTGTCCTGGAATGTTCGTAGGTGGTGTCCTGAGGACGCTGTCCGTATTGTTCTGTCAAGTTGAATGTGTCCTAAGAACACTCGCGGTGTCCTGAAATGTTCGCAAATAAACAAGATGGTGGTGTTCTGAAGTCGCTTCTAAGAACACTCGCGGTGTCTGGGGAGTGTTCGTAGGGGGTGTCCTGAGGACGCTGTCCGTATTGTTCTCTGTCAAGTTGAATGTGTCCTAAGAACACTCGCAGTGTCCTGAAATGTTCGCAAATAAACAAAATGGGGGTGTTCTGAAGATGCTTCTAAGAACACTCGCGGTGTCCGGGGAGTGTTCGTAGGGGGTGTCCTGAGGACGCTGTCCGTATTGTTCTCTGTCAAGTTGAATGTGTCCTAAGAACACTCGTGGTGTCCTGAAATGTTCGCAAATAAACAAGATGGTGGTGTTCTGAAGACGCTTCTAAGAACACTCCCGGTGTCCTGGAATGTTCGTAGGGGGTGTCCTGAGGACGCTGTTCGTATTGTTCTCTGTCAAGTTGAATGTGTTCTAAGAACACCCGTGGTGTCCTGAAATGTTTGCAAATAAACAAAATGGGGGTGTTCTGAAGACGCTTCTAAGAACACTCGCGGTGTCCGGGGAGTGTTCGTAGGGGGTGTCCTGAGGACACTGTCCGTATTGTTCTCTGTCAAGTTGAATGTGTCCTAAGAACACTCGCGGTGTCCTGAAATGTTCGCAAATAAACAAGATGGTGGTGTTCTGAAGACGCTTCTAAGAACACTCGCGGTGTCCGGGGATTGTTCGTAGGGGGTGTCCTGAGGACGCTGTCCGTATTGTTCTCTGTCAAGTTGAATGTGTCCTAAGAACACTCGCGGTGTCCTGAAATGTTCGCAAATAAACAAGGTGGTGGTGTTCTGAAGAAGCTTCTAAGAACACTCCCGGTGTCATGGAATGTTCGTAGGGGGTGTCCTGAGGACGCTGTCCGTATTGTTCTCTGTCAAGTTGAATGTGTCCTAAGAACACTCGCAGTGTCCTGAAATGTTCGCAAATAAACACGATGGTGGTGTTCTGAAGACGCTTCTAAGAACACTCGCCGTGTCCGGGGAGTGTTCGTAGGGGGTGTCCTGAGGACGCTGTCCGTATTGTTCTCTGTCAAGTTGAATGTGTTCTAATAACACCCGCGGTGTCCTGAAATGTTCGCAAATAAACAAAATGGGGGTGTTCTGAAGACGTTTTTGAGAACACTCCCGGTGTCGTGGAATGTTCGTATGGGGTGTCCTTAGGACGCTGTCCGTATTTTTTCGTTGTTAAGTTGAAAGTGTTCTAAGAAGTATCGTGTTGTTCTGAAATGTTCGTAGGGGGTGTCCTGAAAACGGTGTCCGTATTGTTTGCTGGCAAGTTCAAAGTGTTCTAAGAACACTCACATTGTTCGCGGACATTAAAAGTTTCCCATAGATCATAGTTGAAATGTTTGACTCTATGGATGTGATATGCTGCGGCGGTTGTTGTCAGGGCATAGAGTCTTGGGTGCATGGCCATTTGGCCATGTACCCAAGACTCTATGCCCTGGCAACAACCGCCGCAGCATATCACATTCATATTTGCTTATAACTGGGTGAAAAACAAATGTATAAGGAACAAAGGTATTAGATACTGTGGATGTGATATGCTGCTATGGTTGTCCTTATTATTGTATACTTACTGTTTGGTCTAGTAATGGGAGTCCATGTTTTTCTTCTTCATTTCTGTGATAAAAGAAAATAGAATGTTAGTATTAGTATTTTGTAATAACTTATAACATTGTATAAGCAATATACTTTTATTTTTTTTCGACCCTCATATTTAGTAGAGTACAAATCAGAGTACTGTGCAATTTGCTCAGTTTCTGTATTTGTTGCTAAAATCATTGGGTCTGTGGGAGAAAAAAAAAGACATGTTGGATTAAAAAAAAACCTTTTTCTGTTATGCTACAGTTTATTTGTTTGTTTGTTTTCAGTGTTCACTTGTTGTTTCTGGCTAATGCTTTATACTTTGCTTTGTTGTATTTTTTTTGGAGCAGTAACAGATTCTTCATTTGTTTTGATATTATAAAATTTTGGAGCAGTTAGATACCAATTGGCGTATTCTAACTGTCTATTTTTTAAATATATTTTAGTGGTTTTGATTTATCTATTTGGATATTGTTAAATTTTGGGACAGTTAGATACCAATTGGCGTATTCTAACTGTGTATTTTTTGGCCTAATTTAGTGGTATTCATTTATCTGATTAGTTGTTGTAGAATCTTTGAGCTGTTAGATAGCTTTTGGAGTATTCTAACAGTTTATATTATTTTAACACAAATTTATAATTTTGGGACAGTTAGATACCAACTGGCGTATTCTAACTGTGTATTTTTTGGTCTAATTTAGTGGTATTCATTTATCTGATTAGTTGTTGTAGAATCTTTGAGCAGTTAGATAGCTTTTGGAGTATTCTAACAGTTTATATTTTTTAACACAAATTTACTTAAAGGTTTAAATACAGTTTATTTATCAAATTTTGGTTTTAAGAACATCAAATAAGCGTTTGTAAGATTTGCTGGTAATCTCTGCTATAGAGTAATGGTACTATCATTACATTCAAACCATCCACATTTCTTTTTTATATATGCAGTGTAGTGCCCTGAATTGGTTGTGGCTCCTGCATGGTAGATTATACCTATTGTTGTGAAGGTTTTCTTACCAAGTGATATTTGACCATGTGGGAATCCAGTCAGCTTGCAGTTGTTTTTGGTACCATCTGCATTGTAACGTAGAAGCATTAGTATTATGTATTTACTATGTGTTTGTATTACTAACGTGGAGCGATTATCTGAATTGCAGGTAGAGCATAATCTACCATGGTTTGCATTTTGTACAAGTTGCTGAAATGGAATGGATTCACAATTTGGTATTGGTATATATATGAAGCGTTCATTGGGGATTTCTTCTTGTGTCACATTGTTGCAAAGAGTGCATGTATGTTTCCACATGTATGAAATCTGAAAGATTTCATTTATAGGTATGTTTTTGTTTTCCAGTACTTGTAGTAAGTACATTAGACATTCTTGTGGATCTTCCTGTGAGTTTATAGTGAATTTCACCATTCCAGCACAGTAGTCCAATTGTCGTCTTATTCCAAAAACACTATATGTGTTGTCAGGATTGTTTGCTGCATTTCTGTGAAGTACTAACATTTGCAAACACAATGGGTCTGTACTTTGTAAGTAAATGCTGTCAACAATTGGTGGTAATTGAAATAGAATATTCATTGCTACATTTGCATAGCAACTTACACCAACTATATTTGAGAATTTAAATGGTCCAGGTAGTTCTGTATCTGACTGCTTTTTTTGGAGTTTGTCTTCCTTCCTTAAAGAAGTACCTGGTTTACTTTCTCTAATTGATTCTTTTTTGTTTGTGGTACTTGATGAAGTATTAGTTTCTTTTACTCTCTTTGGAGGATTTGCAGTGACGTCCTGTTGCATTTCTGTTTGATTTAGTTTTCTTTTACAACGTTTTAGTTTTTGTGGAACAGAATATGTGTTTAGATGGGGAGTGTATAGTGAGTGAAGTCTATTATATTATAAAATGCAAGGAATATCAGCTTTTACTTTACTTGCATCAAAGTTGATTAGAAATAGACCGTCAAGTGTACGTAAGCGTGATAGTGCTACGTAGCTCATGCCTTCTTTAAAGACTGTGTTACCAATATCTATCATTGCTTTGTCTAGGGTAAGACCTTGTGATTTATGAATCGTGTCTGCGTATGCAAGAGCTAGAGAAAATTGTTCTCTGCGTCCATACATGTCTTTGAAGAGAAGGAATCTAGCTGTTGAGCGTCCTTTCCGTTTTACTTCTGAAAGTTTGTCAAAGAGTATATTGACAAACTGAATTTTGTTGTCACGTGGGTATGTTTGAAAGCCAACAACTGTACCCAGTGCTCCATTAACTAGTCCTTGGTCCACGTCAAGTTTACGTTTACACATTACTCTGCAATTTAAGGATAATTTTAACATCTTTTCTAAGCCTGCTGTGTTTGAGATTGATTTTTCTAAATTATTTAGTCTTGTTGTGGCTTGGTCACACATGGGTAGTGTCATACCATGTACATCTAGTTTGTCTGTGGCGCTAATTTCCATTATTGGTTGCATTTCTTTACTTAACATTATTTCATTGAATTTGAGACACCTTGCAAGAGTTGGCATTAAGGCCATACAATTGACATTTTTGTGGGCTAATTGTTCCATAACATCTGTAGCACATGCATTATCGCCATAAAGTGCATTAATGTGCCGGGTTTTCAATGTTGCTTCTGCTTCTTTAGAAAGTATACCAACTCTCAAACTTTTTAATATGTTGGCATACGTTAGATCTGCAGATTGGCGCATGTTTCCTGTTAATTCTCTGTATTGGAAATGTTGCCAAAGGTTGACATTTCCAATGCTGCCAACAGTTTTACTGGTGTTAATTGAAGCAGAACTCCAAAAACAATAATGTGTTTTCCTGCAAAGAGCTCTTCATAGTCTGTTTTGAGTACTTCTTGTAATCTGAGGTGAATCAAAGCTAACATCAGGTTGGAGACCATGCTTACTTCATCTATTAGTAGCATTTTCATTTGTTTGAATACTCTGCGTAATTCCATTGCAGCTTCTGCAGAAAGTTTGTAATAGTCTAATTTGTTCTGGTGTTCTACTGGTAATAGTAGTAATCGGTGTAATGTAACACCACCTATGTTGTAGGCAGCTAAACCTGTGGGGACTGTGACAACAGCTGACAGTTTGCTGTTTGTCAATTGTTGAAGGAACTTACTAATGATTTTGATTAGGAACGTTTTGCCAGAACCAGCTTCACCACTGACGTACAGTAGTATAGGTTTATAATTATGGCAGGAACATTCTTTATTTTCATGTTTTACACCATGTGCAATTTGTTTTGCTACTTCTTGAAAAATGCTACTTTGCTCATTGTTTAGTTTTGATTGTAGTATAGTTAAGTCTTCCTTATCTTCATAGTGACACATGGTGTTTTCTACTTCTATCATAGCTAATTCTGCCTCATTCGTTATTAGTGGTTCTCCCAGTGGTTCTTGGCTTCCTGTTACAGAAGGTTGACTACTGTCAGGAGTATCCTTATCTAGTTGGGCTTGGAGTTCTTCTTCATGTTGCTGTTCATTGTGCAACATTGTTTTGTACTGTGTAAAGTTTACATCAGTTATAGTGCTTTCATTTGCTTTGAAAGCATCCTCATATGAGTCATAGTTATCTAGTAATTGTTCTTCTTTTCTCCATGGTTTGAAGAGTTGTAGCAGGGACATGTAATATACTTCTTTATGTTGAGGAGTCTTCAATGACAATTTGATATGATTAATTAAATTTGGTTTAGTGAGTTTAACTAAGCTGCCTTCACAGTCTGTCACTCTATATTTACCTTATTTTCATCAGGTTTCATATTATTTGTGTATGTGTATGTTTGGGCTATTTGGTATAGACACATGTTTTCCAAAGTATTACTTCTGTTTGGGTAGTATGTGGCCAATAAATTGTTTTTTAAAATGTTTTGGCTGTTGGGATCATGTGTGGCTATTGTTTCTATATCTTCATATGATTTTAGAACTCGTTTTCTAGATTTAGCTGGACCAAGACTTAGCCATACTATATTTTCAGATTTACCATACAATGAAGTACCAGTTAAACGATCAGCTGCTTCATAAGATCCACATTCTCTATGGGTGAGCATTTTTATTCCCAAGCTGTATAATTTCTGAGATACTGTTTTATCTGATGACAGGTCATTTCAGAGGTCTTGGAGCTCTGTCTTTTCTGATTTAGTTAAGTATGCTGTGACATATCGTGCAACTGCAGTAGAATTGTCTGCAATGTACTGCACATCTATGTTTGCATTCCATAAGTGGGCAATGATTGCATTATAATCATTGATATATTTTTCTTCTTCTTTTCTTTTTATGTAATATGTATTTTTAGGTGACTTACCTTTAACACTATGTCTAACTGAAGACATGAGGTTGTTTACTTGACATGTATTTGTAACTGGTCTAGGGAAACCAAATCGGCATTTGGTGTAGTATTTGCCTTTGTTTTTGTATTCTCGACGACAATATTTTCCACATTTGTGTCTTTGAAATTTTAAAATTTGTGCACGAAGATCACTATTTGTGGCTTCTGATGGAATTTCACAAGTGACATATTTTTCAATAAACTGTAAAACAGTGGCATCACGGTCTTGACCAAATTTAGGAGCATCTTTAATCAATAAAAGCATGTGGATATGTGGTGCTCCTCTGGCTTGGTATTCTTCTCTCCAAAAGAAGTGTTGCACTTCTCCAAGGGGTGGAACAGTTTTATTACAAATAAAATGTAGCATAGCAATGAAGCGATGGTGAAAATATCTTGAAACATTAACAGGATCCAAAGAACAAAGTTCTCCAGGTGTTAGAATATCTATGTTTGTTTTGTTTTTATTTGATATGCGTAGGAAATCATGTAAATCTTCCCATGCATATTCTGCACAACTTAATGTAACAAACCAAGTGGGTGGGCCAAGGTTTCTCATCATACAACGTACATCTCCATGACGTCGAAACCAGTACTCTTTAGTACCACGCATATTTGCTAATAGATTTGTAATATTTGATTGTAAAACCGCATCCTTTTGTTGCACTTTCTCTAATAATTGTGTAGCTGTCATATTTTGAAAGTGTGATCCTGATTTTAATATGTGTGCAACTCTGTAACATAAAGTTGCTAGTTCACTTTCAAAGAGTAGGTGGAATATGTATTCCACATTTTGTCTAAATCTGGGATCTTCAGAATACATCCGTAATGAGCGGTATTCTGAAGCTGATATTTGAATAGGTCTATCATCATACCTTCCTCCTTTGCCAGTAGGAAAGAGTAGAGGAAAAGCATGTGCTTCTATACTTTTTTCCCATATACTGATTGGCGATCCTTTTGTTTGACGCATTTGGTAAGTTTCCAGTACATCTTGTACGGTGTCATTACAGTGCAAAGGCTGAATTGTATAATGGTCTAAAGTATTTGATATTGTAGCAGGATCTAGTAGCTCAAATTGACCAGCTTCTTTTGTTTCTTGAATTATTTCAGTTGTATCTTTCAAGTTTTCTTCAATAATAATGTCTTTGTAATATTCATTATTCTATTTAAGATATTGGAAGGCTTGTCTAACTTTATATAAATCTACCAGCTGTTGCCATATTTCTTTGTCTTTTGTAAGTACTCCATTTACTAATATAATTAAAGATTGCTGCATTGGACGTTGCACTCCTAGAGTATGCACATTTTCTTTTAGATTTAATGGTAAATAAACTACTTTTCCATGAATGCCTTTTACCAATTCAGAGGGAGGTAATTTTGCTGTTTTTGGTTGAAGGCGTATTATTGCTTGAAATGGGTGTACTGTTTGAATTATGATGCTCTCATATAAATTAAGTTGTTGTAGAGGTTTTGGTACTGGGTATAATTCCAAATTATTTGTGATAGAACGTGAAGGAGTTTGGTTGTTGTCAAGTTTTGTAGTGCAATAACTGCAAAGTATTAAGGGCTCAGTTATTTCATATTTGTTTTCTGCCACAAGGTAGAGAACTAATTCAAACCATTTAGAATCTTCATTGTCTTCTATTTTGTATGATAGGTCCACCGTTTTTTTGTTACTTTTATAAAAAGTCCTACGGCAACATACACATACATGGTTTGGTACTTCAGCTGATGTACTTTTACATTTTAGTATTTCTTTTTTGTATGTGTTTAGCAAAAGGTTGCCATGTGTAGAATTGTTGCTTAATTGGTTTAAAGCTATTTCATTCTGTAAATGGTTTTCACTTCCAAAATATTTTTTCTGGATATAGTGAATTTCTTCAAGTAGGTCTTTTGCTGTACCATGTAGAAGGATGTTATTTAACTTTGCTAGTGCTAAAGCAGGACTTTTAGCATAGTACAGTTTATAGAGTAGATTTCTTATAGTTGAATGATGTGTTGATATCCTTTTGATATCATGGAAAGTGGTTTTACAAGTAGGTCCTGTAATGCAGGCCAATGAATGTCCTTGTAGTCCTGTGTACCTGCGCACTGGACAGGTATCTATATTTTGCAGTAATTTAATTTTGATTGTGTCTTTGCTTTTTACATATTTATTGAGGATTTGGCGTAAAGATTTGAAACATTGTTTGGGAATGTTACACATTGACGTGCATGGCCATTTGTACACTAGACCTTCTGATTCAGCTGAATGGAGGGGTAATTCTAAGTTTTCAGGGCATATTTTTGTAAGAAGTACTTCTTGTTCCATTATGGTATTATTCACTTTTTCATAACCTCGACCACTGCTATGTATGCCAATTGTATTAGTTTGCTTTTGTTTGTACGCTTCTTCATTAAAATATGGTTATGTGCTTGTAGTGTGATTCCATTCAACTCCGCTGATACTTAAGAAGTTCTTTCTGTTGATATTTCTCTTATTGAGAAATCTTTTTTGTAATTTAGTTATTAGTTTTGTTAGTGGTTTCATTTTGTTTAACAGTAAAATAAATACATTTCTTTTGAGAAGAATTGCACTGTCCATCAATGCTTCTAAGATTAATTTCCTACGATAAGTTTTAAGCTTTGAACCTGATTTCTCTCCTGTTTTCATAAGATTTTGAAGGACTTTGTGACAGTATATTTTGGCTAAAATACTTTTCTTGGTATGCTTACTTTGCACTATATTAAAATTTGAAGAAGTAGTTTTATCTGTACTGATAGCTGATTTTCTGTTAATTGTTTTTTGGTTTGTTTTACATTTTGATAGAGGAAGCAAAGTTGTTGTACTTGAAACTTCTTGTGTTTCACTAAATGATTGTATTAGCTGTTTTGTTTCAACTTTTTTTTACAAATTCTGCTAGAGATGGATGCTTATGTTGGACACCTTTATTTTTATTTGCTCTACTTTTGCGTTGCTTTCTACGGACTTGACTTTTGGTAGTCATTCTTTAGGGTCTGTTGAAAAAAATAAAGAAGATATGGGTTGGGGTTTTCTGGAATGTATGTGTGATGTGTGCATGAGTGTTTGTATGTATGTAATGGTGTGTGATTGTGCATTGGGAACTAAAACTAGTAGGGATAGGTATTCTTGAATTTATGTGTTACTAAAATGGGGTTCAGATGACAAAAAAAAAGTAAGCTAGTGGTGTGGAAAAGTACAAATAGTAAATTTAATGTATACAATTAAAACAGTTGTTTGTTCTATAATATGAAAATTGTAGCGGTTCAGTTGGGTAATTTGTGTGTCCAAAAATAGGAATTTGTGGTCCATTCTGGCTGTAAATCGCTGTTTAAGACATGGTGATTTTTGGACAAAATGGTACACAATCTCTATTTTTAGGCACATAAATAGCTTGTCTTAACTTTACAGTATGTTTGAATAATAATACAAATATTATGGTGATATTCTACTTACTTTTTTTCTTAAATTAACAGGTAACTTCTTAGTTCTTCTTTGTTCTTCAAATTCGGCTGCTTCGTTTCAGGAGACTGGTATTCACTGCAATTGTAAAAGATTCAAATTAGTAATTTTGTTTGTATATAGCGCTAGTTTTAATTTCAATATTTATTTTTAATTGAAATCCTCAGCGCCTTCTTCAAAACCATTAAACTAATTTATTTACATAAGATACATTGCATCAGTTCAGTACATATGATATGTTCTTAATGAACAAATTGTATTGAATGACTAACTGTAGCAAAAAAATGATCTCTACTATGTCTTGTGAAATTTATAATATACCAGTGAATACCACTATTTCTGTAACTAAGCTGTTCTAGGTAATAGCGCCTCAATGTCATGTCTAAATTAAAGTAATTAAGTAAATAAATAAAAACAAAAAAATATGAAATGTATAAGTATTTTCTTAAAGATTTAAACATAGATTGTGCTTGCATGCAATTTTGTTTGAATATGTGTAGTCTATATATTTAATTTAAAAAATGTTAGTTTAACATGATTTGTGTGTGTGTGTATAAAGTAAATAGTATAAAGGTTTATAAGTGATAGTTGATTTTAGGAAATTGAAAAAAATACAGTAAATTCATTTTACAGATTACACAAGCTAAAAGTCATTTTGAAAATGTGTTCATCTACTGTACAGAAAATATGCATACCTGAAGTTTGTGTTCATCCATATGGATATGCATGGAGCTGCAAGTAGAAATCTTGGAGACTTGTACAGTATTTCTGGTAGATGGTGCTTGCCAATGATATGACACTTGTACTCAGAGAGATTCACAGTACATTTGCAGTGCTGATCTATGATGATGCAGTTAGATGTAGAGGTCTTGAATGTGATTGGTGCATGGTCATGTGACTTCTTAGCTACATCCAATGAGGGAATGGCAGAGACATTGAAGTGGAAATGGTAGAAGGGCTGTTCATGTTACGATATGTCCGCGGACATGGCCGTAGTTCACGGACATCGGGAGTTACATCCGGGGATTTTTGGGTTCAGAAGTCATGCAAATGAGAATGAGTACTGAAAGGGATTGGTCAGGAAAGTTTAATGGGTGTGTTGTGCCAGAAGATATTTTCTCATATACTGTTTTTGCAGAGAGAACAACAGATAGCTATGTCTGTGTGTTTTAGGAAAAAGATTGTATGGATTTTGGGCGATTCATGGATATATTGGTTCAAGGTGCATGCAGAAAGCTGTGGGGTAGCTGTAGATCTTGGATTCCCACATGTGAAAGTACACTGGCATGGAGTACGTGGAATGAAGTGGTTGGACTTGCTACCTCTCTGTGCTACTTTGGAGAGAGAGCAACATCCAGACATAATTGTAATTAATTGTGGAGGGAACAGTTTAGGACATGTGACTGGATTTTTTTTGCAAATTGCTATGAAAGAAGGACTTGGGAAGGTTATGGACATGTTTCCTAATTCTCAAGTGATATTTTCACAGATTGCGCAGTGACAAATGTGGCTTTGTTCTTCTTCATTTGGTCCACAAATGGAAAAAGCAAGGCGCAATGTTAATAAAGCTGTTTGCGCCTTTCTAAAAGATTTTGGCATGTCTTCTTTTCACAATGAAAATATTCTGTTTCGTAGTACAAACATTTTTCGCAGAGATGGAGTCCATCTTACTTATGGTGACAATCAGATTTTTCTGAGAAATGCACAAAATGCATTGCAACCTTTTTAAAATGCATTGCAACCTTTTTTGGAATTACAACATCCATTTTGAAGTAGGTGTTAAGCATTTATAATTTTTGACTTACAAACACCTCCCAAATGCTCTTTTCAGAGCCACCACTTCCTCCCAGAGAAAATTGCAATGTTTGTGCTAGAGTAGCAACCCAATTTTTTAAATGTTCGCGAACTGTCCGCGGACTTCTAAAAAATACAAAGGGACCTGTTTCATTTATTTTCACTTCTATTTTTTAACTGTGAAAGGCGGCTCTGAAAAGAATCTTTTTTTTTTTATTTTTGATATTTTGTATTTTTTGGTTTTTTTTATACATGACACACTAGGAGAGAAGGAGAAAGGAAGGTAAAGTGGGGGACACCAACCACAGGGATAAGAAAGGGCGAGCTGAGAGAGGAAGATGTAGAGTGGGTTTTATTTGGGTAGTGAGCAGATCTTCTCGTGCTCTGAGACGATAGTCTCAAAAGCACTACAAAGTCGCTTCCCCCTGCAGAGTACTGTGTCACAGTACACACATACAACTGTGACCCTCAAAAGGTAAGGGTCATCAGCATTCTGTATGGCCTGTGAGGCAGCTTGAGGAAGACGCTGACCCACAGAAGTGTTCCTTGTGGTGACAGGATCAGAAACAGAGAATGAAGTAGAGGAAATCAACCTGCTACGTTCTTCGCAAGGTACAATCGTGTGAATAGCCCCAGAGTGAAATGACCTCAGGTGTCGCTTCATAGTAGTGGCCCCAAAGCTGTACTTCCCGTGCTTCCCGTGACTGAGTATCATTTTGCACTCATTGCAGGTAAAACGATTTGCACGAGCCTTAGGACCATTCCCATGAATGGTAAATAACCGCCACACCCAAGACTCACGCCTAGTGCGGGTAGTAGGGATTTCCTCTACCTCATTCTCATCATCCTCTTCTTCCTCCTCTGCATCCTCACTCCTGTTGCCCTCTTCAGGCCCTTGGGGAGGTGGTGGTGGTGGAGGGGATGGGGGTGGTGCTGAAGCAGGTGCCCCACCAGGTGGCAGTAATTCAGCCATGGATGCCATCTCGATGATGGTGTAATCTGCAGGTGGCAGCAAAAATCGCTGTGTTCTGGAGAACAGCCAGAAACACAATGAGAATAAGGCTCTAGGGCGTGGTCTTTTATAGGGGTGTTTGTGCGCGGTCCGCGGACATGCGCGCTGTCCGCGGACAGATCGAACACAAAAAAAAGTTTGAAAAGTTTCAAAAGGTATGTAGAAATTTAGGATTACTATGTGGGACTTGTGCCATGGTGAGATTTTATTGAAAAATATTATGGATTAAATGAAAATGTACTTTTAAATTGTTCGGGGACACAAACAGTGTCCGCATTCAGAACACGCGATCAGCATGGGCGCGGTCATATGATCAATTCGCGAACAAGTCCGAAAAGGAAGCGCATGTCCGCAGGACACCAAATGCACGGAGATTGGTTAGCGCATGCGCGTTGATGTTCTACGGACACTGTTCGGGTCCTGAAGTAATTAAAAATGCCTCAAACGTGAAACGAACATTTCAGGACACTGCGTGTATTCTTAGAACAGTTTAAACTTGCTAGCGAACAGTAAAGACAGATATAGTGTTCTTCAGGACATGTCCAATTTCGTTTATGTACGAACATTTCAGGACACCAATTGTGTTCTTAGAACAGTTTCAACATGCTAGCGAACAGTACGGACAAGTATAGTGTTCTTTAAGACACCTCCATTTTCATTTAATTACGAACAATTCAGGACACCGCGTGTGTTCTTAGAACAGTTTGAACTTGCTAGCGAACACTACGAACAGGTATAGTGTTCTTCAGGACACCTCCATTTTCTTTAACGTACGAACATTTCAGGACACCAATTGTGTTCTTAGAACAGTTTAAACTTGATAGCGAACACTACGGACAGATATAGTGTTCTTTAGGACACTTTAATTTTTTTTTTACGAACATGTCAGGACACCGCGTGTGTTCTTAGAATAGTTTCATCTTGCTAGCGAAAAGTACGAACAGGTATAGTGTTCTTCAGGACACCTCAATTTTCGTTTATTTACAAACATTTCAGAACACCTGCACTGTCCGCGGACACCTACATTGTTTAACAAAAAAATAAAAAAACTATTTACAACACAATATAAAAATTAAACTTTATTTAACATATATTAATAATTTATGACAGAGAAGGTGAGGCAGAAACAGAAACAAAAACAGGAGAATAAGGGGTTTCAACATGATTGTTATTAGGTGAAGAAGGGATGGAAGTCTCATCAAAACGTTTTGGGTTATGGAGAGAGTTTGGGGATAATTGACTGGGATATGGTGAGGAGGGACATGTACATGTGGGGCAATGGTACAAGGTTTTTGGTTTAAAATGATCTTCCACAAAAGTTTTCAATTTATTAAAATTAGTCAACAATAAATCCATTTTTTCTTCTATACTGTGAAAAGTGTTATCCATAACAGGCTTTTCTGAAGTATTTTCTATTTTGGTATGCTCTGTACAAATATATATATATATATGTTAAATGTATACAAAATAATAATAATTAAATGGTTTATATTATAAAGTGTTTACCATTAGATTCACTATCTTGTGACATTTCTTCATGTGCGAAATGCTCCTCTAGCCATTCCAGAGTACTAGACATTTCTGTGAGAAAAAAAAAAGAAAATACATTTTTTTATCTAATACAGAAAGTTTATAAATATATGAATAAAATTAAGTACACTTACTATTTCAGGTAAGATATGTCCTATGTACTCAGTGGGTCTGCTCTTGTTCTCAGTTCTGTCGTGTTTGTGAGGTAATTATGTTGGAAGCCAATTTATCTTGTGGTATATTCCATTTTAGAACATACTGCATTTAAATGAATGGTTAGTGTGTTGTATATATGGGTTACATTTTTTATGTATTAGTACATATAATGTGTTTGTGTGCTCCTTTTTGAATTTGTTAAATGTTCCTATGTTATGATATAACAATCAAACATAAACCCCCAGAGTTTTTAGGTAGTGGTACTGTTCTTCGAACATGTCCGCGAACATTAAATGAGTTCACGGACATCAAGTACATTAGAAGAGATTCATTCAGTTCCATATGACATGTATAGAAAGTCAAAGTCATTATTGTTAAGTTGCACTACTAAAATCCTATGAAATTCAGTGAAAAAACTTTGTTAAATGGACGTTATGGTTAAGTTGCACTGCTAAAACCTAAGAAATTCAGTGAAAAAACGTTGTTAATGGGACGTTATGGTTATGTTGCGCTGCTAAAAACCTATGAAATTCAGTGAAAAAACTTTGTTAAAGGGACGTTATGGTTAAGTTGCGCTGCTAAAAACCAATGAAATTTTGTGAAAAAACTTTGTTAAAGGGACATTATGGTTAAGTTGCGCTGGTAAAAACCTTTCAAATTCAGTGAAAAAACTTTGTTAAAGGGACGTTATGGTTAAGTTGCGCTGCTAAAAACCTTTCAAATTCAGTGAAAAAACTTTCTTAAAGGGATGTTATGGTTCCAAGTGAAACCGAAAAACCCTTGAAATTCGCCAGTTATGGTAAGCTAAGCAACCATAACTCGCGCCACCACCGTGCACTGCTAAGCCTAACACCGAGGACATCAAAGATGACATCACAAATGTCATTGATGACATCACTGATGACATCACATGTGCATTTACCTTTCATGAAAAGTCTGTACAAGGGATTCTTAGTGTAATGTTAATAAAAAAAAGTGTCAAAGATTATTGGAATACATATCAAGTGCTAATCAGTGTATTAAGCAATGCATTGATATAAATAGCATTCTATTATGAAGTTCCATCCAGTATACTAAGGTACTCATGTAGAAACATAGGCATTGTGTGCAGCATACACGTTGGAGGTGCAATATTCATAAGCTTGCCATGTTGAATAGTGAAATGATAACTGTTTTCATATTACAGTTTTGCGTACAGTGAAACTTGTGATAAGTAGGTAATAAAACCCACTTACTACATAATTGCATTATTATAGACAAATCACAAAGAGACAACACCACATACAAATATGAATATATACAAGGGAATTGAAGTAAGAAAAAAAAACAGCAATAGTAGCAGAAAGTGTTCATAACCTAACTGATTAACTTTATGCAGAGAAATGATTGCTCTGTTTCAAAGCTGTTACTTACCCTATCTATATATATCACATGATGTGTCTGGACCCTAAGTAAAATAGTGTGAGTACAACATATAAAAATATGAGTGTATACAGGGAAAGTACAGTAATAAAAAAACATCAAAACTAACAGAAAGTGCTGATAAATCTACTGATAATTTTAATGCACAAAAAGGATTGCTGTCTTTCAAGGTTGTGTCTTCCCCAATGTATATATTTCATATGATATGACTGGACCATAAGGGATTTATTGTAAGAACATACTTGAAGGATAAGTCTACGAATATAGCACATTTACAATTTTTAGTTCCTGACTGTTACTGAAGAAAATCATGTGGCCTAGATATGTCAGGAAAGGAAAAAAGGGGGAGTCAAACATGTGATGTCATCAGTGATGTCATCAATGACATTTGTGATGTCATCTTTGATGTCCTGGGTGTTAGGCTTACCAGTGCACGGTGGTGGCACGAGTTATGGTTGCTTAGCTTACAATAACTGGCGAATTTCAAGGGTTTTTCGGTTTTACTTGGAACCATAACGTCCCTTTAACAAAGTTTTTTCACTGAATTTGAAAGGTTTTTAGCAGCGCAACTTAACCATAATGTCCGTTTAACAACATTTTTTCATTGAATTTGAAAGGTTTTTAGCAGCGCAACTTAACCATAATGTCCCTATAACAAAGTTTTTTCACTAAATATATATATATATGTATATATATATATATATATACACATACATATATATATACACATTACATGGCCACGGTAGTGGCCATGTAGTTATGGTTAAGTTGCTGTTTCCATAGGAAGAGCACTTTTTGGGTGGCTTATAATTTCTCTCTCCCTGGACGGATCCTCACCAAACTTTGCAAAAAAAGTATTTGGGTCACTCTGAATTTTCTTGCAAAGTTTAGTGAGGATTCGTCCACGGGGGGCAAAGTTATAGGGGGGGGCCCAAAACTTTTTTTTGGCCCATAGACTGAATGGGAAAATTTTTTGCTCGCGCCTACAGCTGGACAGATTTCCACCAAAAATCCAGTAGTTTTTTTTAAAATGACCAAAGACTCTATGCCCTGGCAACAACCACCGCAGCATATCACATCCATAGAGTCAAACATTCCAACTATGATCTATGGGAAACTTTTAATGTCCGCAAACAATGTGAGTGTTCTTAGAACACTTTGAACTTGCCAGCAAACAATACGGACACCGTTTTCAGGACACCCCCTACAAACATTTCAGAACAACGCAATAGTTCTTAGAACACTTTCAACTTAACAACGAAAAATACGGACAGCGTCCTAAGGACACCCCCTAAGAACATTCCACGACACCGGGAGTGTTCTCAAAAATGTCTTCAGAACACCCCCATTTTGTTTATTTGCGAACATTTCAGGACACCGCGGGTGTTCTTAGAACACATTCAACTTGACAGAGAACAATACGGACATCGTCCTCAGGACACCCCCTACGAACACTCCCCGGACACCGCGAGTGTTCTTAGAAGCGTCTTCAGAATACCACCATCGTGTTTATTTGCGAACATTTCAGGACACCACGAGTGTTCTTAGGACACATTCAACTTGACAGAGAACAATACGGACAGCGTCCTCAGGACACCCCCTACGAACATTCCAGGACACCGCGAGTGTTCTTAGAAGCGTCTTCAGAACACCACCATCTTGTTTATTTGCAAACATTTCAGGACACAGCGAGTGTTCTTAGGACACATTCAACTTGACAGAGAACAATACGGACAGCGTCCTCAGGACACCCCCTACGAACACTCCCCGGACACCGCAAGTGTTCTTAGAAGCGTCTTCAGAACACCCCCATTTTGTTTATTTGCGAACATTTCAGGACACCACGGGTGTTCTTAGAACACATTCAACTTGACAGAGAACAATACGGACAGCGTCCTCAGGACACCCCCGACGAACATTCCAGGACACCGGGAGTGTTCTTAGAAGCGTCTTCAGAACACCCCCATTTTGTTTATTTGCGAACATTTCAGGACACCACGGGTGTTCTTAGAACACATTCAACTTGACAGAGAACAATACGGACAGCGTCCTCATGACACCCCCGACGAACATTCCAGGACACCGGGAGTGTTCTTAGAAGCGTCTTCAGAACACCCCCATTTTGTTTATTTGCGAACATTTCAGGACACCGCGAGTGTTCTTAGGACACATTCAACTTGACAGAGAACAATACGGACAGCGTCCTCAGGACACCCCCTACGAACACTCCCCAGACACTGCGAGTGTTCTTAGAAGCGTCTTCAGAACACCACCATCTTGTTTATTTGCGAACATTTCAGGACACCGCAAGTGTTCTTAGGACACATTCAACTTGACAGAGAACAATACGGACAGCGTCCTCAGGACACCCCCTACGAACACTCCCCGGACACCGCGAGTGTTCTTAGAAGTCAATTTGGTATTGGTATATATATGAAGCGTTCATTGGGGATTTCTTCTTGTGTCACATTGTTGCAGAGAGTGCATGTATGTTTCCACATGTATGAAATCTGAAAGATTTCTTTTATAGGTATGTTTTTGTTTTCCAGTACTTGTAGTAAGTACATTAGAAATTCTTGTGGATCTTCCTGTGAGTTTATAGTGAATTTCACCATTCCAGCACAGTAGTCCAATTGTCGTCTTATTCCAAAAACACTATATGTGTTGTCAGGATTGTTTGCTGCATTTCTGTGAAGTACTAACATTTGCAAACACAATGGGTCTATACTTTGTAAGTAAATGTTGTCAACAATTGGTGGTAATTGAAATAGAATATTCATTGCTACATTTGCATAGCAACTTACACCAACTATATTTGAGAATTTAAATGGTCCAGGTAGTTCTGTATCTAACTGCTTTTTTTGGAGTTTGTCTTCCTTCTTTAAAGAAGTACCTGGTTTACTTTCTCTAATTGATTCTTTTTTGTTTGTGGTACTTGATGAAGTATTAGTTTCTTTTACTCTCTTTGGAGGATTTGCAGTGACGTCCTGTTGCATTTCTGTTTGATTTAGTTTTCTTTTACAACATTTTAGTTTTTGTGGAACAGAATATGTGTTTAGATGGGGAGTGTATAGTGAGTGAAGTCTATTATATTCTAAAATGCAAGGAATATCAGCGTTTACTTTACTTGCATCAAAGTTGATTAGAAATAGACCGTCAAGTGTACGTAAGCGTGATAGTGCTACGTAGCTCATGCCTTCTTTAAAGACTGTGTTACCAATATCTACCATTGCTTTGTCTAGGGTAAGACCTTGTGATTTATGAATCGTGACTGCGTATGCAAGAGTTAGAGAAAATTGTTCTCTGCGTCCATAAATATCTTTGAAGAGAAGGAATCTAGCTGTTGAGTGTCCTATCCATTTTACTTCTGAAAGTTTGTCAAAGAGTATATTGACAAACTGAATTTTGTTGTCACGTGGGTATGTTTGAAAGCCAACAACTGTACCCAGTGCTCCATTAACTAGTCCTTGGTCCACGTCAAGGTTACGTTTAAGCATTACTCTGCAATTTAAGGATAATTTTAACATCTTTTCTAAGCCTGCTGTGTTTGAGATTGATTTTTCTAAATTATTTAGTCTTGTTGTGGCTTGGTCACACATAGGTAGTGTCATACCATGTACATCTAGTTTGTCTGTGGCGCTAATTTCCATTATTGGTTGCATTTCTTTACTTAACATTATTTCATTGAATTTGAGACAGCTTGCAAGAGTTGGCGTTAAGGCCATAAAATTGACATTTTTGTGGGCTAATTGTTCCATAACATCTGTAGCACATGCATTATCGCCATAAAGTGCATTAATGTGCCGGGTTTTCAATGTTGCTTCTGCTTCTTTAGAAAGTATACCAACTCTCAAAATTTTTAATATGTTGGCATAAGTTAGATCTGCAGATTGGCACATGTTTTCTGTTAATTCTCTGTATTGGAAATGTTGCCAAAGGTTGACATTTCCAATGCTGCCAATAGTTTTACGGCAGAGTTTGTGCCCTAATGTTTTAAAAATAGGTTCACCTTTTATTGGTGTTAATTGAAGCAAATCTCCAAAAACAATAATGTGTTTTCCTGCAAAGAGCTCTTCATAGTCTGTTTTGAGTACTTCTTGTAATCTGAGGTGAATCAAAGCTAACATCAGGTTGGAGACCATGCGCACTTCATCTATTAGTAGCATTTTCATTTGTTTCAATACTCTGCGTAATTCCATTGCAATTTCTGCAGAAAGTTTGTAATAGTCTAATTTGTTCTGGTGTTCTACTGGTAATAGTAGTAATCAGTGTAATGTAACACCACCTATGTTGTAGGCAGCTAAACCTGTGGGGGCAGTGACAACAGCTGACAGTTTGTTGTTTGTCAATTGTTGAAGGGACTTACTAATGATTTTGATTAGGAATGTTTTGCCAGAACCAGCTTCACCACTGACGTACAGTAGTATAGGTTTATAATTATGGCAGGAACATTCTTTATTTTCATGTTTTACACCATGTGCAATTTGTTTTGTTACTTCTTGAAAAATGCTACTTTGCTCATTGTTTAGTTTTGATTGTGGTATAGATAAGTCTTCCTTATCTTCATACTGACACATTGTGTTTTCTACTTCTATCATAGCTAATTCTGCCTCATTTGTTATTAGTGGTTCTCCCAGTGGTTCTTGGCTTCCTGTTACAGAAGGTTGACTACTGTCAGGAGTATCCTTATCTAGTTGGGCTTGGAGTTCTTCTTCATGTTGCTGTTCATTGTGCAAAATTGTTTTGTACTGTGTAAAGTTTACATCAGTTATAGTGCTTTCATTTGCTTTGAAAGCATCCTCATATGAGTCATAGTTATCTAGTAATTGTTCTTCTTTTCTCCATGGTTTGAAGAGTTGTAGCAGGGACCTGTAATATACTTCTTTATGTTGAGGAGTCTTCAATGACAATTTGATATGATTAATTAAATTTGGTTTAGTGAGTTTAACTAAGCTGCCTTCACAGTCTGTCACTCTATGTTTACCTTTTTTTCATCAGGTTTCATATTATTTGTGTATGTGTATTTTTGGGCTATTTGGTATAGACACATGTTTTCCAAAGTATTACTTCTGTTTGGGTAGTATGTGTCCAATAAATTGTTTTTTAAAATGTTTTGGCTGTTGGGATCATGTTTGGCTATTGTTTCTATATCTTCATATGATTTTAGAACTCTTTTTGTAGATTTAGCTGGACCAAGACTTAGCCATACCATATTTTCAGATTTACCATAGAATGAAGTACCAGTTAAACGATCAGCTGCTTCATAAGATCCACATTCTCTATGGGTGAGCATTTTTATGCCCGAGCTGTATAATTTCTGAGATACTGTTTTATCTGATGACAGGTCATTCCAGAGGTCTTGGAGCTCTGTCTTTTCTGCTTTAGTTAAGTATGCTGTGACATATCGTGCAACTGCAGTAGAATTGTCTGCAATGTACTGCACATCTATGTTTGCATTCCATAAGTGGGCAATGATTGCATTATAATCATTGATATATTTTTCTTCTTCTTTTCTTTTTATGTAATATGTATTTTTAGGTGACTTACATTTAACATTCTGTCTAACTAAAGACATGAGGTTGTTTACTTGACCTGTATTTGTAACTGGTCTAGGGAAACCAAATCGACATTTGGTGTAGTATTTGCCTTTGTTTTTGTATTTGCGACGACAATATTTTCCACATTTGTGTCTTTGAAATTTTAAAATTTGTGCATGAAGATCACTATTTGTGGCTTCTGATGGAATTTCACAAGTGACATATTTTTCAATAAACTGTAAAACAGTGGCATCACTGTCTTGACCAAATTTAGGAGCATCTTTAATCCATAAAAGCATGTGGATATGTGGTGCTCCTCTGGCTTGGTATTCTTTTCTCCAAAAGAAGTGTTGCACTTCTCCAAGGGGAGGAACAGTTTTATTACAAATACAATGTAGCATAGCAATGAAGCGATGGTGAAAATATCTTGAAACATTAACAGGATCCAAAGAACAAAGTTCTCCAGGTGTTAGAATATCTATGTTTGTTTTGTTTTTATTTGATATGCGTAGGAAATCATGTAAATCTTCCCATGCATATTCTGCACAACTTAGTGTAACAAACCAAGTGGGTGGGCCAAGGTTTCTCATCATACAACGTACATCTCCATGACGTCGAAACCAGTACTCTTTAGTACCATGCATACTTGCTAATAGATTTGTAATAATTGATTGTAAAACCTCATCCTTTTGTTGCACTTTCTCTAATAATTGTGTAGCTGTCATATTTTGAAAGTGTGATCCTGATTTTAATATGTGTGCAACTCCGTAACATAAAGTTGCTAGTTCACTTTCAAGGAGTAGGTGGAATATGTAATCCACATTTTGACTAAATCTGGGATCTTCAGAATACATCCGTAATGAGCGGTATTCTGAAGCTGATATTTGAATAGGTCTATCATCATACCTTCCTCCTTTGCCAGTAGGAAAGAGTAAAGGAAAAACATGTGCTTCTATACTTTTTTCCCATATACTGATTGGCAATCCTTTTGTTTGACGCATTTGGTAAGTTTCCAGTACATCTTGTACGGTGTCATTACAGTGCAACGGCTGAATTGTATAATGGTCTAAAGTATTTGATATTGTAGCAGGATCTAGTAGCTCAAATTGACCAGCTTCTTGTGTTTCTTGAATTATTTCAGTTGTATCTTTCAAGTTTTCTTCAATATTAATTTCTTTGTAATATTCATTATTCTATTTAAGATATTGGAAGGCTTGTCTAACTTTATATAAATCTACCAGCTGTTGCCATATTTCTTTGTCTTTTGTAAGTACTCCATTTACTAATATAATTAAAGATTGCTGCATTGGACGTTGCACTCCTAGAGTATGCACATTTTCTTTTAGATTTAATGGTAAATAAACTACTTTTCCATGAATGCCTTTTACCAATTCAAAAGGAGGTAATTTTGCTGTTTTTGGTTGAAGGCGTATTATTGCTTGAAATGGGTGTACTGTTTGAATTATGATGCTCTCATATAAATTAAGTTGTTGTAGAGGTTTTGGTACTGGGTATAATTCCAAATTATTTGTGATAGAACGTGAAGGAGTTTGGTTGTTGTCAAGTTTTGTAGTGCAATAACTGCAAAGTATTAAGGGCTCAGTTATTTCATATTTGTTTTCTGCCACAAGGTAGATAACTAATTCAAACCATTTAGAATCTTCATTGTCTTCTATTTTGTATGATAGGTCCACAGTTTTTTTGTTACTTTTATAAAAAGTCCTACGGCAACATACACATACATGGTTTGGTACTTCAGCTGATGTACTTTTACATTTTATTATTTCTTTTTTGTATGTGTTTAGCAAAAGGTTGCCATGTGTAGAATTGTTGCTTAATTGGTTTAAAGCTATTTCATTCTGTAAATGGTTTTCACTTCCAAAATATTTTTTCTGGATATAGTGAATTTCTTCAAGTAGGTCTTTTGCTGTACCATGTAGAAGGATGTTATTTAACTTTGCTAGTGCTAAAGCAGGACTTTTAGCATAGTCCAGTTTATAGACTAGATGTCTTATAGTTGAATGATGTGTTGATATCCTTTTGATATCATGGAAAGTGGTTTTACAAGTAGGTCCTGTAATGCAGGCCAATGAATGTCCTTGTAGTCCTGTGTACCTGCGCACTGGACAGGTATCTATATTTTGCAGTAATTTAATTTTGATTTTGTCTTTGCTTTTTACATATTTATTGAGGATTTGGCGTAAAGATTTGAAACATTGTTTGGGAATGTTACACATTGACGTGCATGGCCATTTGTACACTAGACCATCTGATTCATCTGAATGGAGGGGTAATTCTAAGTTTTCAGGGCATATTTTTGTAAGAAGTACTTCTTCTTCCATTATGGTATTATTCACTTTTTCATAACCTCGACCACTGCTATGTATGCCAATTGTATTAGTTTGCTTTTGTTTGTACGCTTCTTCATTAAAATATGGTTATGTGCTTGTAGTGTGATTCCATTCAACTCCGCTGATACTTAAGAAGTTCTTTCTGTTGATATTTCTCTTATTGAGAAATCTTTTTTGTAATTTAGTTATTAGTTTTGTTAGTGGTTTCATTTTGTTTAACAGTAAAATAAATACATTTCTTTTGAGAAGAATTGCACTGTCCATCAATGCTTCTAAGATTAATTTCCTACGATAGGTTTTAAGCTTTGAACCTGATTTCTCTCCTGTTTTTATAAGATTTTGAAGGACTTTGTGACAGTATATTATGGCTAAAATACTTTTCTTGGTATGCTTACTTTGCACTATATTAAAATTTGAAGAAGTAGTTTTATCTGTACTGATAGCTGATTTTCTGTTAATTGTTTTTTGGTTTGTTTTACATTTTGATAGAGGAAGCAAAGTTGTTGTACTTGAAACTTCTTGTGTTTCACTAAATGATTGTATTAGCTGTTTTGTTTCAACTTTTTTTTACAAATTCTGCTAGAGATGGATGCTTATGTTGGACACCTTTATTTTTATTTGCTCTACTTTTGCGTTGCTTTCTACGGACTTGACTTTTGGTAGTCATTCTTTAGGGTCTGTTGAAAAAAATAAAGAAGATATGGGTTGGGGTTTTCTGGAATGTATGTGTGATGTGTGCATGAGTGTTTGTATGTATGTAATGGTGTGTGATTGTGCATTGGGAACTAAAACTAGTAGGGATAGGTATTCTTGAATTTATGTGTTACTAAAATGGGGTTCAGATGACAAAAAAAAGTAAGCTAGTGGTGTGGAAAAGTACAAATAGTAAATTTAATGTATACAATTAAAACAGTTGTTTGTTCTATAATATGAAAATTGTAGTGGTTCAGTTGGGTAATTTGTGTGTCCAAAAATAGGAATTTGTGGTCCATTCTGGCTGTAAATCGCTGTTTAAGACATGGTGATTTTTGGACAAAATGGTACACAATCTCTATTTTTAGGCACATAAATAGCTTGTCTTAATTTTACAGTATGTTTGAATAATAATACAAATATTATGGTGATATTCTACTTACTTTTATTCTTAAATTAACCGGTGACTACTTAGTTCTTCTTTGTTCTTCAAATTCGGCTGCTTCGTTTCAGGAGACTGGTCTTCACTGCAATTGTAAAAGATTCAAATTAGTAATTTTGTTTGTATATAGCGCTAGTTTTAATTTCAATATTTATTTTTAATTGAAATCCTCAGCGCCTTCTTCAAAACCATTAAACTAATTTATTTACATAAGATACATTGCATCAGTTCAGTACATATGATATGTTCTTAATGAACAAATTGTATTGAATGACTAACTGTAGCAAAAAAATGATCTCTACTATGTCTTGTGAAATTTATAATATACCAGTGAATACCACTATTTCTGTAACTAAGCTGTTCTAGGTTATAGCGCCTCAATGTCATGTCTAAATTAAAGTAATTAAGTAAATAAATAAAAACAAAAAAATATCAAATGTATAAGTATTTTCTTAAAGATTTAAACATAGATTGTGCTTGCATGCAATTTTGTTTGAATATGTGTAGTCTATATATTTAATTTAAAAAATGTTAATTTAACATGATTTGTGTGTGTGTGTATAAAGTAAATAGTATAAAGGTTTATAAGTGATAGTTGATTTTAGGAAATTGAAAAAAATACAGTAAATTCATTTTACAGATTACACAAGCTAAAAGTCGTTTTGAAAATGTGTTCATCTACTGTACAGAAAATATGCATACCTGAAGTTTGTGTTCATGCATATGGATATGCATGGAGCTGCAAGTAGAAATCTTGGAGACTTGTACTGTATTTCTGGTAGATGGTGCTTGCCAATGATATGACACTTGTACTCAGAGAGATTCACAGTACATTTGCAGTGCTGATCTATGATGATGCAGTTAGATGTAGAGGTCTTGAATGTGATTGGTGCATGGTCATGTGACTTCTTAGCTACATCCAATGAGGGAATGGCAGAGACATTGAAGTGGAAATGGTAGAAGGGCTGTTCATGTTACGATATGTCCGCGGACATGGCCGTAGTTCACGGACATCGGGAGTTACATCCGGGGATTTTTGGGTTCAGAAGTCATGCAAATGAGAATGAGTACTGAAAGGGATTGGTCAGGAAAGTTTAATGGGTGTGTTGTGCCAGAAGATATTTTCTCATATACTGTTTTTGCAGAGAGAACAACAGATAGCTATGTCTGTGTGTTTTAGGAAAAAGATTGTATGGATTTTGGGCGATTCATGGATATATTGGTTCAAGGTGCATGCAGAAAGCTGTGGGGTAGCTGTAGATCTTGGATTCCCACATGTGAAAGTACACTGGCATGGAGTACGTGGAATGAAGTGGTTGGACTTGCTACCTCTCTGTGCTACTTTGGAGAGAGAGCAACATCCAGACATAATTGTAATTAATTGTGGAGGGAACAGTTTAGGACATGTGACTGGAATTTTTTTGCAAATTGCTATGAAAGAAGGACTTGGGAAGGTTATGGACATGTTTCCTAATTCTCAAGTGATATTTTCACGGATTGCGCAGTGACAAATGTGGCTTTGTTCTTCTTCATTTGGTCCACAAATGGAAAAAGCAAGGCGCAATGTTAATAAAGCTGTTTGCGCCTTTCTAAAAGATTTTGGCATGTCTTCTTTTCACAATGAAAATATTCTGTTTCGTAGTACAAACATTTTTCGCAGAGATGGAGTCCATCTTACTTATGGTGGCAATCAGATTTTTCTGAGAAATGCACAAAATGCATTGCAACCTTCTTTAGAATTACAACATCCATTTTGAAGTAGGTGTTAAGCATTTATAATTTTTGACTTACAAACACCTCCCAAATGCTCTTTTCAGAGCCACCACTTCCTCCCAGAGAAAATTGCAATGTTTGTGCTAGAGTAGCAACCCAATTTTTTAAATGTTCGCGAACTGTCCGCGGACTTCTAAAAAATACAAAGGGACCTGTTTCATTTATTTTCACTTCTATTTTTCAACTGTGAAAGGCGGCTCTGAAAAGAATCTTTTTTTTTTTTTATTTTTGATATTTTGTTTTTTTTTGGGGTTTTTTATACATGACACACTAGGAGAGAAGGAGAAAGGAAGGTAAAGTGGGGGACACCAACCACAGGGATAAGAAAGGGCGAGCTGAGAGAGGAAGATGTAGAGTGGGTTTTATTTGGATAGTGAGCAGATCTTCTCGTGCTCTGAGACGATAGTCTCAAAAGCACTACAAAGTCGCTTCCCCCTGCAGAGTACTGTGTCACAGTACACACATACAACTGTGACCCTCAAAAGGTAAGGGTCATCAGCATTCTGTATGGCCTGTGAGGCAGCTTGAGGAAGACGCTGTCCCACAGAAGTGTTCCTTGTGGTGACAGGATCAGAAACAGAGAATGAAGTAGAGGAAATCAACCTGCTACGTTCTTCGCAAGGTACAATCCTGTGAATAGCCCCAGAGTGAAATGACCTCAGGTGTCGCTTCATAGAAGTGGCCCCAAAGCTGTACTTACCGTGCTTCCCGTGACTGAGTATCATTTTGCACTCATTGCAGGTAACATGATTCGCACGAGCCTTAGGACCATTCCCATGAATGGTAAATAACCGCCACACCCAAGACTCACGCCTAGTGCGGGTAGTAGGGATTTCCTCTACCTCATTCTCATCATCCTCTTCTTCCTCCTCTGCATCCTCACTCCTGTTGCCCTCTTCAGGCCCTTGGGGAGGTGGTGGTGGTGGAGGGGATGGGGGTGGTGCTGAAGCAGGTGCCCCACCAGGTGGCAGTAATTCAGCCATGGATGCCATCTCGATGATGGTGTAATCTGCAGGTGGCAGCAAAAATGGCTGTGTTCTGGAGAACAGCCAGAAACACAATGAGAATAAGGCTCTAGGGCGTGGTCTTTTATAGGGGTGTTTGTGCGCGGTCCGCGGACATGCGCGCTGTCCGCGGACAGATCGAACACAAAAAAAAGTTTGAAAAGTTTCAAAAGGTATGTAGAAATTTAGGATTACTATGTGGGACTTGTGCCATGGTGAGATTTTATTGAAAAATATTATGGATTAATTGAAAATGTACTTTTAAATTGTTCGGGGACACAAACAGTGTCCGCATTCAGAACACGCGATCAGCGTGGGCGCGGTCATATGATCAATTCGCAAACAAGTCCGAAAAGGAAGCGCATGTCCGCAGGACACCAAATGCACGGAGATTGGTTAGCTCATGCGCGTTGATGTTCTACGGACACTGTTCGGGTCCTGAAGTAATTAAAAATGCCTCAAACGTGAAACGAACATTTCAGGACACTGCGTGTATTCTTAGAACAGTTTAAACTTGCTAGCGAACAGTAAAGACAGATATAGTGTTCTTCAGGACACGTCCAATTTCGTTTATGTACGAACATTTCAGGACACCAATTGTGTTCTTAGAACAGTTTCAACATGCTAGCGAACAGTACGGACAAGTATAGTGTTCTTTAAGACACCTCCATTTTCGTTTAATTACGAACAATTCAGGACACCGCGTGTGTTCTTAGAACAGTTTGAACTTGCTAGCGAACACTACGAACAGGTATAGTGTTCTTCAGGACACCTCCATTTTCGTTTACATACGAACATTTCAGGACACCAATTGTGTTCTTAGAACAGTTTAAACTTGATAGTGAACACTACGGACAGATATAGTGTTCTTTAGGACACTTTAATTTTTTTTTTTACGAACATGTCAGGACACCGGTATAGTGTTCTTCAGGACACCTCAATTTTCGTTTATTTACAAACATTTCAGAACACCTGCACTGTCCGCGGACACCTACATTGTTTAACAAAAAAAAAAAAACTATTTACAACACAATATAAAAATTAAACTTTATTTAACATATATTAATAATTTATGACAGAGAAGGTGAGGCAGAAACAGAAACAAAAACAGGAGAATTAGGGGTTTCAACATGATTGTTATTAGGTGAAGAAGGGATGGAAGTCTCATCAAAACGTTTTGGGTTATGGAGAGGGTTTGGGGATAATTGACTGGGATATGGTGAGGAGGGACATGTACATGTGGGGCAATGGTACAAGGTTTTTGGTTTAAAATGATCTTCCACAAAAGTTTTCAATTTATTAAAATTAGTCAACAATAAATCCATTTTTTCTTCTATACTGTGAAAAGTGTTATCCATAACAGGCTTTTCTGAAGTAGTTTCTATTTTGGTATGCTCTGTACAAATATATATATATATATATGTTAAATGTATACAAAATAATAATAATTAAATGGTTTATATTATAAAGTGTTTACCATTAGATTCACTATCTTGTGACATTTCTTCATGTGCGAAATGCTCCTCAAGCCATTCCAGAGTACTAGACATTTCTGTGAGAAAAAAAAAAGATAATACATTTTTTTTATCTAATATAGAAAGTTTATAAATATATGAATACAATTAAGTACACTTACTATTTCAGGTAAGATATGTCCTATGTACTCAGTGGGTCTGCTCTTGTTCTCAGTTCTGTCGTGTTTGTGAGGTAATTATGTTGGAAGCCAATTTATCTTCTTGTGGTATATTCCATTTTAGAACATAGTGCATTTAAATGAATGGTTAGTGTGTTGTATATATGGGTTACATTTCTTATGTATTAGTACATATAATGTGTTTGTGTGCAACTTTTTGAATTTGTTAAATGTTCCTATGTTATGATATAACAATCAAACATAAACCCCCAGAGTTTTTAGGTAGTGGTACTGTTCTTCGAACATGTCCGCGAACATTAAATGAGTTCGCGGACATCAAGTACAGTAGAAGAGATTCATTCAGTTCCATATGACATGTATAGAAAGTCAAAGTCATTATTGTTAAGTTGCACTACTAAAATCCTATGAAATTCAGTGAAAAAACTTTGTTAAATGGACGTTATGGTTAAGTTGCACTACTAAAAACCTAAGAAATTCAGTGAAAAAACTTTGTTAATGGGACGTTATGGTTAAGTTGCACTGCTAAAAACCTATGAAATTCAGTGAAAAAACTTTGTTAAAGGGACGTTATGGTTAAGTTGCGCTGCTAAAAACCAATGAAATTTAGTGAAAAAACTTTGTTAAAGGGACATTATGGTTAAGTTGCGCTGGGAAAAACCTTTCAAATTCAGTGAAAAAACTTTGTTAAAGGGACGTTATGGTTAAGTTGCGCTGCTAAAAACCTTTCAAATTCAGTGAAAAAACTTTCTTAAAGGGATGTTATATTTCCAAGTGAAACCGAAAAACCCTTGAAATTCGCCAGTTATGGTAAGCTAAGCAACCATAACTCGCGCCACCACCGTGCACTGCTTAGCCTAACACCCAGGACATCAAAGATGACATCACAAATGTCATTGATGACATCACTGATGACATCACATGTGCATTTACCTTTCAGGAAAAGTCTGTACAAGGGATTCTTAGTGTAATGTTATTAAAAAAAAGTGTCAAAGATTGTAGGAATAAATATCAAGTGCTAATCAGTGTATTAAGCAATGCATTTATATAAATACCATTCTATTATGAAGTTCCATCCAGTATACTAAGGTACTCATGTAGAAACATGGGCATTGTGTGCAGCATACACGTTGGAGGTGCAATATTCATAAGCTTGCCATGTTGAATAGTGAAATGATAACTGTTTTCATATTACAGTTTTGCGTACAGTGAAACTTGTGATAAGTAGGTAATAAAACCCACTTACTACATAAATGCATTATTATAGACAAATCACAAAGAGACAACACCACATACAAATATGAATATATACAAGGGAATTGAAGTAAGAAAAAAAACAGCAATAGTAGCAGAAACTGTTCATAACCTAACTGATTAACTTTATGCAGAGAAATGATTGCTCTGTTTCAAAGCTGTTACTTACCCTATCTATATACATCACATGATGTGTCTGGACCCTAAGTAAAATAGTGTGAGTACAACATATAAAAATATGAGTGTATACAGGGAAAGTACAGTAATAAAAAAAAACATCAAAACTAACAGAAAGTGCTGATAAATCTACTGATAATTTTAATGCACAAAAAGGATTGCTGTCTTTCAAGGTTGTGTCTTCCCCAATGTATATGTTTCATATGATATGACTGGACCATAAGGGATTTATTGTAAGAACATACTTGAAGGATAAGTCTACGAATATAGCACATTTACAATTTTTAGATCCTGACTGTTACTGAAGAAAATCATGTGGCCTAGATATGTCAGGAAAGGAAAAAAGGGGGAGTCAGACATGTGATGTCATCAGTGATGTCATCAATGACATTTGTGATGTCATCTTTGATGTCCTGGGTGTTAGGCTTACCAGTGCACGGTGGTGGCACGAGTTATGGTTGCTTAGCTTACCATAACTGGCAAATTTCAAGGGTTTTTCGGTTTTACTTGGAACCATAACGTCCCTTTAACAAAGTTTTTTCACTGAATTTGAAAGGTTTTTAGCAGCGCAACTTAACCATAATGTCCGTTTAACAACGTTTTTTCACTGAATTTGAAAGGTTTTTAGCAGCGCAACTTAACCATAACGTGCCTTTAACAAAGTATTTTCACTAAATAGTTATGGATAAATTGCTGTTTCCATAGGAAGAGCACTTTTTGGGCGGCTTATAACTTCGCTCCCCCTGGACAAATCCTCACCAAACTTTGCAAAAAAAGTATATGGCCCACTCTGAATTGTTTTTGCATAGTTTGGTGAGGATTCGTCCAGGGGGGGGAAAGTTATAGTGGGGGTCCCAAAATTTCTTTTTTTCCCATAGACTGAATGGGAAACATTTTTTGCTCGCGCCTACAGCCCAAACCGCTGGACGGATTTTCACCAAATTTGGACCAGGAGCAGTGGCTTGGTCCCGAAAGCGTGCTTTTGTAAATTTGGTGAAAACCCATCCAGTAGTTTTTTTTAAAATGACCAAAAAGTAGGTCAATAAAAATTAGTGATATCTGTGTTCACTTCGTGGACACACTTCCCTGTTCGCTCTGCGGACAGGACAGGGATTGGGCAAGCGGGTTGCATGATGTCCGCGGACATCTGATGTGCTCTCTCTCATTGGATGCGGTGAAAGGGTGCAGTGCATTGTGGCTTCAGAGACGCCCGCCATCTTTCTTTCTCGCATGAGAGGCTTTAGGCTTTGTCAGGTCAGCAGGAACGGGATCTTCCACCTGCACAGTAAGTCCCCCACCCCTGCTCATGCCCGTGTCTGTCTCCTGTTCCCTCCACCCCCTGCTCATGCCCCGTGTCTGCCCTATTCTGCCCCACCCCCGCTCATGCTCCGTGTCCCCCCTGTTCCTCCAGCCCCCGCTCATGCCATCAGCACACAGTGGCCAGCAGAGGGCCGAGGAGCAGGATCTGCCGCCTGCACAGTCCGTGTTTTTGTCTGTCTCCCCTTCCCACCCACCCCCGCTCATGGCCCGTGTGTCTCTCCCCTTCCCCCCACCCCCCGCTCATGCCCATGTGTCTCTCCCCTTCCCCCCACCCCCCGCTCATGCCCCGTGTGTCTCTCCCCTTCCCCCCACCCCCGCTCATGCCCCGTGTGTCTCTCCCCTTCCCCCCACCCCGCTCATGCCACGTGTCTCTCTCCCCTTACCCGCTACCCCCCGCTCATGCCCCATGAGTCTCTCACCTCCACCCTACCCCCCGCTCATGCCCCGTGTGTCTCTCCCCTCCCCACACCCCCTCTCATGCCCCGTGTGTCTCTCCCCTCCCTCCTTCACCCCCCCTCATGCCCCGCATGTCTCTCCCCTCCTCCCCATCCCCCGCTCATGCCCCGTGTGTCTCTCCCCTCTCCTCCACCCCTGCTCATGCCCCATGTCTCCCTCCTGTACCATCCACCCCCCTCATGCCCCATGTCTTCCTCCTGTACCCCCCACCCATGCCCCGTGTCTTCCTTCTTCCCCCCGCTCATGCCCCGTGTCTCATTTCTCCACCCCACCCCCACTCATGCCCCGTGTCTTCCTTCTTCCCCCCACCCCCTGCTCATGCCCTGTGTCTCCTTTCTTCCCTCCCACCCCCCGCTCATGCCCCATGTCTCCCTTCTTCCTCCCCCACCACCCGCTCATGCCCCGTGTCTCCCTCCTGTACCCCCCTACCCCGCTCATGCCCTGTGTCTCCCTTCTTCCCCCACCCCCGTTCATGCCCCATGTCTCCCTACTTTACCCCCACCCCCTGCTCATGCACTGTGTCGCCCTTCTTCCCCCCCACACCCCGCTCATGCCCCGTGTCTCCCTTCTCCCCCACACCCCCGCTCATGCCCCGTGTCTCCCTTCTTTCCACCCCCCACCCCTCGCTCATGCCCCGTGTCTTCCTTCGCCCCAACATCCTCCGCTCATGCCCTGTGTCTCCCTTCTTCCCCCCAAACCCCCGCTCATGCCCTGTGTCTGTCTTGTTGGAACTGGGTAGACACGGGGCATGAGTGGGGGTGGGATGAGTGGGGTTGGGGGCCCCACCCCCCGGCCCCACCTCCCGCTCATGCCCCGTGTCTCCTTTCTTTCCCCCCACCCCGCTCATGTACCATGTCTCCCTTCTCCCCCCCACCCCCGCTCATGCCCTGTGACTTCCTTCTCCCCCCACCCCCGCTCATGCCCCGTGCCTCCCTTCTCCCCCCACCACCTCTCATGCCCCGTGTCTCCCTTCTTCCTCCCCCACGCCCACTCATGCCCCGTGTCTGCCCTGTTCCGCCCCCCGCTCATGCCCCATGTCTTCCTCCTGTACTCCCCCTCCCCCCGCTCATGCCCCGTGTCTCCCTCCTGTACCCCCCACCCCCGCTCATGCCCCGTGTCTTCCTTCTTTCCCCCGCTCATGCCCCGTGTCTCCCTTCTTCCCCCCCAACCCCCACTCATGCCCCATGTCCCCTTTCTTCCCCCACCCCCCGCTCATGCCCTGTGTCTCCCTTCTTCCTCCCCGACCCCCCGCTCATGCCCCGTGTCTGCTCTGTTCTCCCCACCCCCCACTCATGCCCCGTGTCTCCCTCATGTACCCCCCCACCACCCGCTCTTGTTCTAAGAACTCTCGCGGTGTCCTGAAATGTTCGCAAATAAACAAAATGGGGGTGTGTTCTAAGAACTCACGCAGTGTCCTGAAATGTTCGTAGGATGTGTCCTGAAGACGCTGTCTGTATTTTTCTGTGGCAAGCTGAAAGTGTTCTAAGAACTCTCGCAGTGTCCTGAAATGTTCGTAGGTGGTGTCCTGAATACGCTGTCTGTATTGTTTTCTGGCAAGTTGAAAGTGTTCTAAGAACTCTCGCGGTGTCCTGAAATGTTCGCAAATAAACAAAATGGGGGTGTGTTCTAAGAACTCACGCGGTGTCCTGAAATGTTCGTAGGGGGTGTCCTGAAGACGCTGTCTGTATTGTTCTGTGGCAAGCTGAAAGTGTTCTACGAACTCTCGCGGTGTCCTGAAATGTTCGTAGGGTTTGTCCAGAAGACGCCGTCCGTATTGTTCTCTGGCAAGTTGAAAGTGTTCTAAGAACTCTCGCGGTGTCCTGAAATGTTCGCAAATAAACAAAATGGGGGTGTGTTCTAAGAACTCACGCCGTGTCCTCAAATGTTCGTCGGGGGTGTCCTGAAGACGCTGTCCGTATTGTTCTCTGGCAAGTTGAAAGTGTTCTAAGAACTCACGCCGTGTCCTCAAATGTTCGTAGGGGGTGTCCTGAAGACGCTGTCCGTATTGCTTGATGGCAAGTTGAATGTGTTCTAAGAACTCTTGCGGTGTCCTGAAATGTTCGCAAATAAACAAAATGGGGGTGTTCTGAGGACGCTGTCCGTATTGTTCGTTGTCAAGTTGAAAGTGTTCTAAGAACTCTTGCAGTGTCCTGAAATGTTCGCAAATAAACAAAATGGGGGTGTTCTGAGAAAGCTGTCCGTATTGCTCGTTGTAAAGTTGAAAGTGTTTTAAGAACTTTTGCGGTGTCCTGAAATGTTCATAGGGGGTGTCCTGAAGATGCTGTCCGTATTGTTCTCTGGCAAGTTGAAAGTGTTCTAAAAACTCTTGCGGTGCCCTGAAATGTTCGCAAATATACAAAATGGGGGTGTGTTCTAAGAACTCACGCGGTGTCCTGAAATATTCATAGGGGGTGTCCTGAAGACGCTGTCCGTATTGTTCTGTGGCAAGCTGAATGTGTTCTAAGAAAACTCGCAGTGTCCTGAAATGTTCGCAAAAACAAAATGGGGGTGTTATGAGGACGCTGTCCGTATTGTTCGTTGTCAAGTTGAAAGTGTTCTAAGAACTCTCGCGGTGTCCTGAAATGTTTGCAAATTAACAAAATGGGGGTGTTCTGAGGACGCTGTCCGTATTGTTCGTTGTCAAGTTGAAAGTGTTCTAAGAACTCTCGCGGTGTTCTGAAATGTTCGTAGGGGGTGTCCTAAAGAAGCTGTCCGTATTGTTCGCTGGTAAATTGAAAGTGTTCTACAACCACTGGTAATGTCTGCGGACAATAAAAGTTTCTATAGGCCATAGTTGAAATGTTTGACTGTATGGGTGTGTTATGCTGCGGTGGTTGTGGCCAGGGCATAGAGTGTATAATATACTTACTGTTTGGTTTAGTAACTTGAGTACATGTATTTCTTGTTAATTTCTGTGATAAAAGAAAATAGCATGTTAGTATTGGTATTTTGTAATGACTTATTACATTGTATAATCAACATTTTTTTTTTTTGACCCTCATATTTAGTAGATTACAAACCAGAGTACTGTGCAATTTGCTCAGTTTCTGTGTTTGTTGCTAAAATCATTGGGTCTGTGGGAGAAAAAAAAATCCATGTTGGATTAAAAAAGAAAAACCTTTTTCTGTTATGCTACAGTTTATTTGTTTGTTTGTTTTAGTGTTCACTTGTTGCTTCTGGCTAATGGTTTATACATTGGGTTGTTGCATTTTTTGGAGCAGTAAAATATTATTTATTTGTTTGGATATTATAAATGATTGGAGCAGTTAGATACCAGTATGCATATTCCAACTGTCTATTTATTGATATATTTTAGTGGTATTGATTTATTTGTTTGGACATTGTTAAATTTTTGGACAGTTATATACCAATTGGCGTATTCTAACTGTCTATTTATTTATATATTTTAGTGGTATTGATTTATCTGTTTGGATATTGTTACATTTTGGGACAGGTTGCTACCAATTGGTGTATTCTAACCGTCTATTTTTTGCTCTAATTTAGTGGTATTCATTTATCTGATTAGTTGTTGTAGAATCTTTGGGCAGTTATATAGCTTTTGGAATATTCTAACAGTTTATATTTTTTACTACAAGTTTAGTTAAGGTTTAAGAACAATTTATTTATCAAAGTTTGGTTTTAAGAACATTAAATAAGCGTTTGTAAGATTTGCTGGTAATTTCTGCTTTAGAGTAATGGTACTATCATTACATTCAAACCATCCACATTTCTTTTTTATATATGCAGTGTAGTGACCTGCATTGTTGTGGCTCCTGCGTGGTAGATTGTACCTATTGTTGTGAAGGTTTTCTTGCCAAGTGATATTTGACCATGTGTGAATCTAGTCAGCTTGCAGTTGTTTTTGGTGCCATCTGCATTGTAACGTAGAAACATTAGTATTACATATTTACTAAATGTTTGTATTACTAATGTGGAGTGATTATTTGAATTGCAGGTAGAACATAATCTACCATGGTTTGCATGTTGTACAAGTTGCTGAAATTGAATGGATTCACAATTAGGTATTGATATATATATACAAAGCATTCATTGGGGATTTCTTCTTGTGTCACATTGTTGCAGAGAGTGCATGTATGTTTCCACATGTATGAAATCCGGAAGATTTCATTTATAGGTATGTTTTTGTTTTCCAGTACTTGTAGTAAGTACATTAAATGCTTTATACTTTGGCTTGTTGCATTTTTTTGGAGCAGTAACATATTATTTATTTGTTTGGATATTATAAAATTTTGGAGCAGTTAGATACCAAATGGTGTATTCTAACTTTCTATTTTTTTGATGTATTTTAGTGGTATTGATTTATCTATTTGGATATTGTTAAATTTTGGGACAGTTAGATACCAATTGGCGTATTCTAACTGTGTATTGTTTGGTCTAATTTAGTTGTATTCATTTATCTGATTAGTTGTTGTAGAATCTTTGAGTAGTTAGATAGCTTTTGGAGTAATCTAACAGTTAATATTTTTTTAACACAAGTTTACTTAGGGTTTAAATACAGTTTAGTTATCAAATTTTGGTTTTAAGAACATCAAATAAGCGTTTGTAAGATTTGCTGGTAATCTCTACTTTAGAGTAATGGTACTATCATTACATTCAAACCATCCACATTTCTTTTTTATATATGCAGTGTAGTGCCCTGAATTGGTTGTGGCTCCTGCTTGGTAGATTATACCTATTGTTGTGAAGGTTTTCTTACCAAGTGATATTTGACCACGTGTGAATCCAGTCAGCTTGCAGTTGTTTTTGGTACCATCTGCATTGTAACGTAGAAGCATTAGTATTATGTATTTACTATGTGTTTGTATTACTAACGTGGAGCGATTATCTGAATTGCAGGTAGAGCATAATCTACCATGGTTTGCATTTTGTACAAGTCGCTGAAATGGAATGGATTCACAATTTGGTCTTGCTATATATATGAAGCGTTCATTGGGGATTTCTTCTTGTGTCACATTGTTGCAGAGAGTGCATGTATGTTTCCACATGTATGAAATCTCAAATATTTAATTTATAGATATGTTTTTGTTTTCCAGTACTTGTAGTAAGTACATTAGAAATTCTTGTGGATCTTCCTGTGAGTTTAAGTGAATTTCACCATTCCAGCACAGTAGACCAATTGTTGTCTTTTCCATAAACACTATTTGGCCAATTCATAGAATTCGGCGCACAAGTGGCGCACGCGGCTGGCGCACAGTGTGCGAGTGCGGTAGTCTGCGCCAGCCGCGTGCGCCGAAACACATTCAGGCGCACAGCGTATTCATGGATTCCAACATCCACAACCAGCCGTGGCGCAGAGTGGCGCAGCGACCCTGCAGCAGCGTCAGTTACGCCCCCAAGAACGCCCCTTGCGCAGGGAAAAGCCATCAAAATCCCCAATCCAGCGCAAAGGGCAGCAGCAAACGCAGAGCGGGGAGCGTGTATTTCAGGGGTGTGCGGGTATCCCCACACGCGATAGGCCTGGGTACGTGTATTACAGGGGTGCGCGAGAAAATCTACACGCGATTGGCCTGGGTACGTGGATTTCAGGGGTGCGCGAGAAATTCTACACGCGATTGGCCTGGGTACGTGGATTACAGGGGTGCGCGAGAAAATCTACACGCGATTGGGCTGGGTACGTGGATTTCAGGGGTGCGCGAGAAATTCTACACGCGATTGGGCTGGGTACGTGGATTTCAGGGGTGCGCGAGAAATTCTACACGCGATTGGGCTGGGTACGTGGATTTCAGGGGTGCGCGAGAAATTCTACACGCGATTGGCCTGGGTACGTGGATTTCAGGGGTGCGCGAGAAATTCTACACGCGATCGGGCTGGGTACGTGGATTTCAGGGGTGCGCGAGAAATTCTACACGCGATTGGCCTGGGTACGTGGATTTCAGGGGTGCGCGAGAAAATCTACACGCGATTGGGCTGGGTACGTGGATTTCAGGGGTGCGCGAGAAATTCTACACGCGATTGGCCTGGGTACGTGGATTTCAGGGGTGCGCGAGAAAATCTACACGCGATTGGGCTGGGTATGTGGATTTCAGGGGTGCGCGAGAAATTCTACACGCGATTGGCCTGGGTACGTGGATTTCAGGGGTGCGCGAGAAAATCTACAAGCGATTGGCCTGGGTACGTGGATTTCAGGGGTGCGCGAGAAAATCTACACGCGATTGGGCTGGGTACGTGGATTTCAGGGGTGCGCGAGAAATTCTACACGCGATTGGCCTGGGTACGTGGATTTCAGGGGTGCGTGAGAAATTCTACACGCGATTGGCCTGGGTACGTGGATTTCAGGGGTGCGCGAGAAATTCTACATGCGATTGGCCTGGGTACGTGGATTTCAGGGGTGCGCGAGAAAATCTACACGCGATTGGGCTGGGTACGTGGATTTCAGGGGTGCGCGAGAAATTCTACACGCGATTGGCCTGGGTACGTGGATTTCAGGGGTGCGCGAGAAAATCTACACGCGATTGGGCTGGGTACGTGGATTTCAGGGGTGCGCGAGAAAATCTACACGCGATTGGCCTGGGTACGTGGATTTCAGGGGTGCGCGAGAAAATCTACACGCGATTGGCCTGGGTACGTGGATTTCAGGGGTGCGCGAGAAAATCTACACGCGATTGGGCTGGGTACGTGGATTTCAGGGGTGCGCGAGAAATTCTACACGCGATTGGCCTGGGTACGTGGATTTCAGGGGTGCGTGAGAAATTCTACACGCGATTGGCCTGGGTACGTGGATTTCAGGGGTGCGCGAGAAATTCTACACGCGATTGGCCTGGGTACGTGGATTTCAGGGGTGCGCGAGAAAATCTACACGCGATTGGCCTGGGTACGTGGATTTCAGGGGTGCGCGAGAAAATCTACACGCGATTGGGCTGGGTACGTGGATTTCAGGGGTGCGCGAGAAATCCTACACGCGATTGGGCCTGTGCGAGTGGGGCAGTGTATTACGTAGGTGTGCGGGAAGTTGAAGAGGTGAATTGCCAGTGTGGGTCCTCCCAGGTCTCCCCTCTACCCCCTCCACGACCTCTGCAGGCAGCCCACACCACAGGGGACTACCCTGCACCCCTGGTCATGTCCCGCAGGCAGCCCATCCACCATGGGCATGCCCCCCAGCCAAGCCACATGTCCCCTTGCACCCCCACCCCCCAGCAGGCCCCCACTCATGTCCCCCTGCACCCCCACCCCCCAGCAGTGCAGGGGCAGCCTCCACCAGGCCCCCACCCATGTCTCCCACCACCCCCACCCCCCAGTCACCAGGGGCAGCCTCCACCAGGCCCCCACCCATGTCTCCCAGCACCCCCACCCCCCCAGTCACCAGGGGCAGCCTCCACCAGGCCCCCACCCATGTCTCCCAGCACCCCCACCCCCCAGCAGTGCAGGGGCAGCCTCCACCAGGCCCCCACCCATGTCTCCCACCACCCCCACCCCCCAGCACTGTGGGGCACCTGCCAGCAGGCCCCCACCCATGTCCAACCCATGTCTCCCAGCACCCCCACCCCCCAGCAGTGCAGGGGCAGCCTCCACCAGGCCCCCACCCATGTCTCCCACCACCCCCACCCCCCAGCCACCAGGGGCAGCCTCCACCAGGCCCCCATCCATGTCTCCCACCACCCCCAGTCACCAGGGGCAGCCTCCACCAGGCCCTCACCCATGTCTCCCACCACCCCCACCCCCCAGCAGTGCAGGGGCAGCCTCCACCAGGCCCCCACCCATGTCCAACCCATGTCTCCCAGGACCCCCACCCCCCAGCAGTGCAGGGGCAGCCTCCACCAGGCCCCCACCCATGTCTCCCACCACCCCCACCCCCCAGCACTGTGGGGCACCTGCCAGCAGGCCCCCACCCATGTCCAACCCATGTCTCCCAGCACCCCCACCCCCCAGCAGTGCAGGGGCAGCCTCCACCAGGCCCCCACCCATGTCTCCCACCACCCCCACCCCTCCAGTCACCAGGGGCAGCCTCCACAAGGCCCCCACCCATGTCCCACTCATGTCCCCTTGCACCCCCACCCCCCAGCAGGCCCCCACTCATGTCCCCTTGCACCCCCACCCCCCAGCACTGTGGGGCACCTGCCAGCAGGCCCCCAACCATGTCCCACTCATGTCCCCTTGCACCCCCACCCCCCAGCACTGTGGGGCACCTGCCAGCAGGCCCCCAACCATGTCCCCTTGCACCCCCACCCCCCAGCAGGCCCCCACTCATGTCCCCCTTGCACCCCCACCCCCCAGCACTGTGGGGCACCTGCCAGCAGGCCCCCAACCATGTCCCACTCATGTCCCCTTGCACCCCCACCCCCCAGCACTGTGGGGCACCTGCCAGCAGGCCCCCAACCATGTCCCCTTGCACCCCCACCCCCCAGCAGGCCCCCACTCATGTCCCCCTGCACCCCCACCCCCCAGCACTGTGGGGCACCTGCCAGCAGGCCCCCAACCATGTCCCACTCATGTCCCCTTGCACCCCCACCCCCCAGCACTGTGGGGCACCTGCCAGCAGGCCCCCAACCATGTCCCCTTGCACCCCCACCCCCCAGCAGGCCCCCAACCATGTCTCCCACCACCCCCACCCCTCCAGTCACCAGGGGCAGCCTCCACCAGGCCCCCACCCATGTCTCTCACCACCCCCACCCCTGCAGTCACCAGGGGCAGCCTCCACAAGGCCCCCACCCATGTCTCCCACCACCCCCACCACCCAGTCACCAGGGGCAGCCTCCACAAGGCCCCCACCCATGTCTCACACCACCCCCACCCCTCCAGTCACCAGGGGCAGCCTCCACCAGGCCCCCACCCATGTCTCCCACCACCCCCACCCCTCCAGTCACCAGGGGCAGCCTCCACCAGGCCCCCACCCATGTCTCCCACCACCCCCACCCCTCCAGTCACCAGGGGCAGCCTCCACCAGGCCCCCACCCATGTCTCCCACCACCCCCACCCCTCCAGTCACCAGGGGCAGCCTCCACCAGGCCCCCACCCATGTCTCCCACCACCCCCACCCCTCCAGTCACCAGGGGCAGCCTCCACCAGGCCCCCACCCATGTCTCCCACCACCCCCACCCCTCCAGTCACCAGGGGCAGCCTCCACCAGGCCCCCACCCATGTCTCCCACCACCCCCACCCCTCCAGTCACCAGGGGCAGCCTCCACAAGGCCCCCACCCATGTCCCACTCATGTCCCCTTGCACCCCCACCCCCCAGCACTGTGGGGCACCTGCCAGCAGGCCCCCAACCATGTCCCCTTGCACCCCCACCCCCCAGCAGGCCCCCACTCATGTCCCCCTTGCACCCCCACCCCCCAGCACTGTGGGGCACCTGCCAGCAGGCCCTCAACCATGTCCCACTCATGTCCCCTTGCACCCCCACCCCCCAGCACTGTGGGGCACCTGCCAGCAGGCCCCCAACCATGTCCCCTTGCACCCCCACCCCTCAGCAGGCCCCCACGCATGTCCCCCTGCACCCCCACCCCCCAGCACTGTGGGGCACCTGCCAGCAGGCCCCCAACCATGTCCCACTCATGTCCCCTTACACCCCCACCCCCCAGCACTGTGGGGCACCTGCCAGCAGGCCCCCAACCATGTCCCCTTGCACCCCCACCCCCCAGCAGGCCCCCAACCATGTCTCCCACCACCCCCACCCCTCCAGTCACCAGGGGCAGCCTCCACCAGGCCCCCAACCATGTCTCCCAGCACCCCCACCCCCCAGCAGTGCAGGGGCAGCCTCCACCAGGCCCCCACCCATGTCCAACTCATGTTCCCCACCCAACATGTCATCACAATCCAGAACCCTGGTCTCTATGGTCAGCCCCCAAATGCAAAACACCCACCCGAGTATTGCATCCACCCACTCATAATTTGCAATTACATCACAGAACACCAATTGCAAGTTCCGAAACAAACACATGTCCCTCACATACACCCAATGGGTGTCAGTGAATCTCAAAACACAGAACATGAAATGCATGAAAACAATGAGATACCACACATTGAAGTTCAACAAAAAAATAATGTATTAAAGGAAACATGAATAGAATCAAAAATGAAGAAACAGAAATGTGAATGTAAAAAAATGAAAAAAAGCATGTCCGTTCAAAATTAAAAAAAAAAAATATTGAAATCCAAAGTAATGTTGTACAAAGTCAATGGGCCTCATTACGACCCTGGCGGTAAGTTCCGTAAATTACCGCCATGGCGTAAATTACGTTAACGCCGAGTAGCGAAGACGTAAATAGCACCTAATACCGACCCATCGGGCACGTGCTTTACGCCATGGCGGTAATGTAAAGTACGCCATGGCGCTAATGGGCCAAAAACGGCCCTTACCGCCATCGCACACCGTCCATGGAGCACTACCGCCAAGCACACCATAGCGGTCACCGTACTTAGCGGTCACCGCAGTTAGCGGTCACCGTAAATAGGCAGAAGCGGAAATAGCGCCATCGCGCAGGAACGGGAAATGGCATGGCGGCCATCTTTAAAAACACAATCCATCGCCATCCTCCACTACCATACCTCATCCGGCCCCCATAACCATCCACACCCATCACCCACCCCAAAACCACATCCAACATGCCCAAAGTTGTCAAAAAGGCATGTGACAGGCAGCGCCAAGACCGCTTCACCAAGGAGGAACTCAACATGCTGGCAGAGACCCTGCAAGAGAATGCGGAAGTCGTATTCTCGACACAGATGACAAGGGCGGCTATCATGAAGAAGAAGGCGATATGGGCCCTAGTGGCACAGCGAGTGAGTGCAGTGGGGGCCGCACCCCGCACAGCCCAGCAGTGCCGCAAGCGCTGGGATGAGCTGAGGCTCCGTGTCCGTAGCATCATTTCGGCTAACCGCAACCTAGCCATGTCAACTGGCGGAGGCTCAGAATCACCTATCAAGCTCCAGGCGTGGGAGGAAATATGCGCATCCACCATAGGGATGGAGAGCATTGAAGGTGTCGGAGCCATGGAGAGAGGAGTGCCGACCCCAGGAGACGCAGGTAGGTGGCCAGAGCTATGCATGCCACACTCAACAAAGCCCCACTGTGCGAAGTACCCAGTTGCCCCATAGTGCACATGCAACACATCGACAGGCGAACGTGCACAGACACATCCCAACACCACCCTGCAAACAAGCAGCATGCACACCCTAACTGCTGGAACACATATAGCACCATGCTACCTCCACACAAAAGCCACCAAACCTGTATGAAATGCGCTGCATGCACCGACTGTATAGATGTCATCCCCTAATGCACGTCCAATGTCCGCGGACCCATCAATAACACATCCCTCCTTTGCTCCACCACAGATTCCGACACAGAGCCCCAGGAAGAGGGCAACACCGCATCCTGTTCCTCCAGAATGGCCAGCCCGCAGGCATCCACCCCAGCTCTCCGGAAGGGAACCCACCGGCAGCCACCAACCCTGCCTGGGGTAGAGGACAGGCAAGTGCCAGCCGCCACTACTGCTGACACAGACACAGCAGCAGCAGCAGACATGCCACTAGTTGTGGCCACTGAGGGGACAGCCTCTGCCGCAAGCAGCACCCTTGGGGAGAGTGCAGCCATAGCGGCAGACTCTGACAGCGGGCCAGCCAGCATTGAGGACATTGATGTTGAAGGGCCCACTGCCCATCCACATTCCCCCACAATTTCCCTAAGCCTCCTGCAGGCGGATGCCACACAGGGGCAGTCCGACTCCGACGAATGGCCAGCCACCCCATCCCCCCAGCCTGAGGTCGGCATCGCACCGGAGATGCAAATGGCACTGGCCATAGGCCAGCAGAACCAGCAGGCACTACAGGACATTGCAACACGGCAGCAACAACTGTCTGACCTCCTCAATGCACATGTGGCACAGTGTGGTGGGCCAAGGGATGCCATGGAGCGGTCAGCTGACCGTGTCACAGCTGCCATAGAGAACTCCACAAGGAGTATATGCACTGAGCTAGCGGCTGTGCGCAATGTACTCAGTGAACTTGTGCACACCATCAGGGACATGCGACCGGATGTGGGGCGTGGAGCCTCATCAACCACCAGCTCAGCACAGAGCAGCCCCGTCCGTAGATCTGGGCGCACTCTCCGCAGCACGGCCAGGGGTGCCCCAGGGGCCATGGGAGGGGATACACATCCTTGACTTGCCTGTTCAGCAGGACTACTCCGCACCTTGTAGCACGGACACTACTGCACCATTGTTGGGGTGTTCAGGGGGGAGGTGGGAGGGGGGAGGGGGTGTGTTGGGGTGTTCAGGGGGGAGGTGGGAGGGGGGAGGGGGTGTGTTGGGGTGTTCAGGGGGGAGGTGGGAGGGGGGAGGGGGTGTGTTGGGGTGTTCAGGGGGGAGGTGGGAGGGGGGAGGGGGTGTGTCACAAGATTTCACTGTTGCAATACACATTTATCATTACCACAAACCAAATGTGTTGACATCTTTATTGCGTCCATGTGCTACATTGTTGTAGAGTCCACAGTGTGCATGTCCCACACACACACAGTGCGCCGAGTGCCGTCTCCATGTGACGCGCATACGCTGTGTGTGCTAGAAGCATTGGTCAATGAGAGTCTGACGCATGACACGCCCCTCCTGTGCATCGCTGCCTCCTTGAGGTGGTGCCCCATCCCCACCCTCATCATCCTCATCGTCAGGTGGTAGCAAATCTACGTCAGGGGGCAGGGGCACATTTCTTCTGACGCACATATTGTGTAGCATGACACATGCCATGACGACCATTGCAACCTTCTCATGCCGGTACAGGAGTGCCCCGCCAGACCTGCTGATGCAGCGGAAACGTGCCTTCAGTAGGCCAAAAGCTTGCTCGATCACTACACGCGTACGGGAATGGGCACGGTTGAAGTCCTCCTCATGCTGGTTCTGTGGGTTTCGGACTGGTGTAAGGAGCCACCTCTTCAGGGGATAGCCTGCATCACCTGTATGTGGGCAAGAATGTATGCGTCAGGGATGAGCTTGAGTGATGTACATGTAATGCCACCATGAATTGCATTGAACATTGATTTTGCAGCAGTTTCTTCTGTGCTACTGGTTTCACACCGTGCAACCGCTATATTGTTATTGTTATTGTTATTTTGCACTTATATAGCGCCTTATATACCATTGGTATGGTCTGAAGGCGCTGGTAGGTTGAACGTCCTTGGGAACCGAAGTTCTGATCAACAGAGAGAGTAGGGAGAGTCAAAAGGTGCGTGTGAGCAGCGGGTATGTGTGCAGCTCGTGCGGTACTTGTGTAATAGCTGCTTCTTAGCGGCACATGTGGTGGTTGAGAGATCAGGATAATGTGTTCGTTCAGGCAGGATTTATCCAGGACGGATGTGGCTGCGTTAGGCCTGAGGAAAACGCCTGGCTGGGGCTGTGAAACCAGCAGTGTTTACATAGATTGATGTGGAGTAAGCGGTGTTAGTATGGGAACAGTTATACCGAATGGTGTCATAGTATCTCTGTGTTCTAGTTGAGTGGTGATGTAAAGGAGAGAGTAAGCGTGGTGGTGTGATTTGATGGGTTATATGCTCTTTCAATGTGCACATTTATTAATGCAACTTTTCCCAGAGAGGGTACCGGGCAAACTACAAAAATCATTTTCCCACGAGAGGCTAATGGGCGGTTTTCTAAATACTATTTTCCATAGAGAGGCTATTGGGCACACTTCTAAATTCAGTTATCTAGAGGCTATTGGGCACATTTCTAGGTGCAACTTTATGGAGCGTCTATTGGATATACCTCTATAATCGACTTTCACAGAGTGTGCCACATGTCTCACATGTGCCGCTTCTGAATTCCAAGGCACGAGGTATGCAGGGGTGACATGTGCCTTGTGAGTGCCGATCCACTGTGTCCGTTCAGGCTGTTTCTGTAGGTGACCTGGCACGTGTCCCGTGAGGGTTGCATTCACATGATAGCGGGAATGCAGTCTGGCTCATCATTACCCCAGTGAACAAGACTGTTGCCCATGGGGACAGTCTGTGGGCCTTGCTGTCTGTGTTTTGGTGCATTGTTCTTCCAGTCCATCATGTGCCTCCTTTGGGCACAGTCATGGGGAACAGGCCTTTCAGTAGGAGCTGTTGGTGACGTGCATGGACGTACATTTCTTTGGAGTGTATGTGGTCACGGTATGGTCAATGCACTTGTAGGTGGTTGTGTCAGGGTTGGGTGACACCTTCATTGACATGTCAGGTCTTCTTAGGTCAGGCCTCATGTATGTAGGTGTCAGGTGACGTGAGTGCTGCCTCAGGGTGTGTTGTGGCTAATGCTAGTCGCAGCCAGTTGGAGCATGCATCATTCCCCCCCCCCTTCCCGCCAGTTGGAGCATGCATCATTCCCCCCCCCCTTCCCGCCAGTTGGAGCATGCATCATTCCCCCCCCCTTCCCGCCAGTTGGAGCATGCATCATTCCCCCCCCTGCATTGGTATGTCAATTACACACCCACTTCACATTTCAATGCCCATGACATTGGACTCACCGAGTAGCCAGGTTCTGGGCCCTGCCTGTTGCTCCATGTAGCGTGGTAATGTAGAGTTCCTCAGGACAAATGAATCATGGGTTGATCCGGGGAATCGGGCACAACAATGTGTGAAGATACTGTTGGAGTCACAGACCATTTGCACGTTGATTGAGTGAAATTGTTTGCGGTTCCGGTACGGTACCTCCTGGGCACGTGGGACCGTCAATTCCACATGGGTGCAGTCGATGGCACTGATGCAACCAGGTATGCCAGCTAGTGCATGGAAACCCACTTTGGTGTTGGCAATCTCCTGGGCAGTCCGTGGTAGTGAGATGTGGTCATCTGTGTGCTTGAGGAGTGCATCCAGCACTTGCGTCAGTGTACGCGAAAACGATGGTTGTGATATGCCATGCAAGTGCCCTACTGTGTGCTGGTAGGTGCCTGTGGCCAGGAAGTGGAGCACGGACACTACCTTCAGTAGGGGGGGGGTGGCGGTGGGTGTTTCAATCATGCTGGCGATGTCGTTGTGTATCATGTCCACGATGGTGGTGATGGTGTCCCGGTCCAGTCGATACAGGGTGTGGATCTGCTCAGCGGTGAGGTTGAATGGGTTGGGTCTGACGCGTGGGATTGGGGGCTGCCTGCGTGGTAGCACTGGCTGTGCTGGTGGGGCATGCTGGGCCTGCCTTCTCCTCCTGCGTCTCCTCTGTGCAGCCTGTTGTTGTTGTTGTAGTTGTTGTTGTTGTTGTTGTAGTTGTTGTTGTTGTTGTTGTAGTTGCTGTTGTAGCACTCGCATTGCTATCAGGTCCTCCAGCCCCAACATTGCTAGTCCTATCGGTAGCATTGTGGTGTGTGACTGGGTGTGGGCAGGGGTGGGGTGTGCTCTTTTTGTGCTTCCTGTGTCTGTATTGCCTTCACCTGTGCTGTTTCTGTGCACCTGTGGCAGCTGCATTCACTTGACTTGTCCCTTTGCGGTTGATTTGCGATGGCGTTGTTAGCGCCATGGCGGTAAGGTACTTTACGGGCTGGGTGATGGCGTAAGGTGCATGTCCGTTTGGGTCGGCATTTGCGTACCTTACCGCCATGGCGCTAGTTACGGTGTGGGAGATCGCGTGCACGCGCCCTTGGCTCAGTTAGCGGCAGCGTTGTCTACGATGCCGCTAGTGGCATCGTAGTTAACGGTCAGGGGTCGTAATCGGCCCTAGCGGAAAACGATGGCGGTAATCGTTTACCGCCATCGTTTTACGCTTAGCGCCAGGGTCGTAATGAGGCCCAATGTCCACAAAACAAAATCCAATGGGAAATAAAAATAAAAGCCATTGATCCATGGAGAATGTTAAAAAAGAAAGTATGTACAAGTCTACAGCTATGTAAAATGCAAGAAGCCAGGGTCCATTATCCCAACAAAATAAAGGAAACCTATCTAACTACACTAACTAATAAAAAAAATATATACAAAAATGTGGCCAATGTCCAAAAGGTCCAAATGAAACAAAAACAAAAATGAAACCTAACACTACCTACATAACTATGTACAAGGGCAGCGGGCTAGTTCCACGGCTCACTTCTGGATGTGCCGGGCCAGGGCATCATCGAACTCCTCCTCAATGTCCCGGAGGCGGTCCTCCTCCATGGCCCCGAGGGTCCGCAGGGCCGTCGACGTGTCCACCTCCAAACCCCTGCGGATTGCCTCGAGGCACTCGGCCCGCCTCAGGGCCCTCTGCATGGAGTTCTCTGCCCTGACCATTGAGAGCCGTGCCTCTTCCGCCCGCTGCCGCTCCGCATCTAATGCGTGGCCCAACCGCTGCCACACGGAAGACACTTTTTGTCCTGGGTCCTCCTGCCCTCCGGCCGATGCCTGCCCCTCCGATGTCGAAGGCCCCGAGCCTTCATGGCTCCCACCATGGTGCTGCTGCTGCTGTGCCTCTGCCCCTGCACTGCCTCCTGCTGCCTGCACATCCTCCGCTGGCTGGGGTGCAGTCGTTGACGTGGCCACCCCTGCTGGACGTCCGACTCCCGACTGTGGCAGGGATGCCTCCTCCACCAGCCTGGCCGCACCGTCAGAGGCAGCTCCACAGGGCACCCAGGTGACTGATGGGTGGGAAGATGGCACAGAGTACGACTGGCGCGTAGGGGGTCCAGCTGAGGAGGGGGTCGTGGCAAGCCCCATCAGACGGAGGAATCCGGCCTGGGTGACCTGTCCCAGCAGGCTGACGTGGTCAACGAGCCATTCGAGATGACGTGCAGTCTCTTCATGAAAAGACTGCAGGTCACCTCGCAGGGCCCGTTGACGCAACGCCACACCAGCCAGGACAGGCTCAACCCGGGCCTGGATAGCCACGTCCGCAGGCAGAGGAAGGCCAGTTGACGTCAGCTCATCCCCTGCCTGAAAACTGGTCTGGACATAGGCATCCCTGCTGGTGCAAGATGATGCAGGGACAGGATCAGGGACAGGATTGCACACAGGCACCTCCACGGCGGCCTGTGCTGCCTCCTGTCCCTGGTCCTGCACTGCACCACTAGCACCAGTGGGATCCCCACCCCCAGACCCCGTCTCTGGTGCTTGCACGGCCTCCTCCACCAAACCCCCCACCAACCTGGATGACTCTGTGCCATCTTCCCCCGTTGGGCCTGTGGGGTCCCAGCTGCCCCTTCTGCTGCCGAGGAGTCCAACTGCAACCGCCGCCTCTTGGACCTCCCCCCCGGCAGCTGCGGCCTGGGACGTGGCACCGGACTCCTCACTCCCCGACGAGATGACAACATGGGAGGGGAGCCGGGCCTTGCGTCTCCGGCTGGCGGTGGGATCCCCGCTGCTGTGCTCCACAGCACCTTCTCCGCCCTCTTCATCAGTTGACGCTGCAGACAGGGAGAAACAAAACACACGCATCAGGGCAATGTACAATGGACACATACACACATGACAGTTGTGCATGAGTGGCATTGGCAAACCTCAGACATGTCATCACGATCCCCAACACACATGTCATTACAACTCGCACACACGAGCCATACCACAGCCATATCGCAACTGCCAACACCATCCATACACATACAACAGCATGAGCAGCCAAAGGTGAGCCAGACATCACATGCAACACAGGAAGTGCACCACACATGTACACACACCACCACACTTGCATGCATGTGTACACCTCTGGCAAGTGTCGCAGTGTTCAGACGGGCATCCATGTCACATCTGCCCATCAGGCTTCCACATACCGCTGTCACATGCATCCATGTTGCATCACTGTTGCACCCTTGTCAAATACACACACATGCACATGTACACAGCGCTGATACATGCAGCTGAAAACAACATACATGCGTGACATCAGGGACATGTCTACTCACATACACATTCATACAAACTTGTGTGCCCACACAACTGCATTTGGCATGCAAGCCCACACACACAGGCACCAGCCATGTCTCACACATTACAGCCCTCGCATGTGTCAGCCCCACGGACCTGTACACCCGCACCCATACTCGACCCCATACAAACAGATGTGCAACCTGCACACTACTGAACAATCACCACACGCACTGCTTACAATCAGGATGCATGTACACTCACCGCTCGACTCCAGACGGGTCTGCCTCTCAAGGACCTGGACGTGGAGCGCTGGGGATATGTGTTCCAGGACCCTCATCTGTTCCTCCGACAAGTGGCCCTGGCGCCCCTTGGCATCCGCTGCCTTCAAGAGGCGCCGGGCCTTGTTCAGGGTCCTGGACCTGAAGTCCTCCCAGCGCTTCTTGACATGTTGGAAGTCGCGGACTGCCACCCCCTCCGCGTTGATGGCAGTCACGATGTCAGTCCAGATCCGAGTCCGTCCTTCCTTGTCGGCGCGGGAACTTCCGAAGAGGTCATCATACTGCCCCAGGACTTGCTCCACCGGGACACCAACTTCGGTGGCACTGAAGCTGGTGCCCCTCTGCCTCTCTGGCCGGGGGTTGTCAGTGGTCACAGATGGAGTTTGCCCTGACATGACAACCCCAGAGGCAGGAGTGGGTGGGCAACTGGGTCCTGGGGCTGGGCTGTGGAGCGATGGAATCCCAGTCGGGAGTCTTTGGTTCCAGCAGGGGTGGTCACACCAACAGCACCCCTGGCTGATGTGCAGGCAGCAAATGGCAGGGCACGTGGGCAGCAGGCAGTCAGGCAGCAGCAGATGGCAGGTGGGAGCGTGCTCGGGGCTCTGGGGGGCAGTAGTTCGGCCTTCTGGGCAGGAGCGTGGTCTTCCGAGTGCTTACGCGTGGCCAGCTTGATACGGAGTGATTTGGCACGTGAAAATTCTGCACGTCAGCGTGTAATTCGAGGAAAGGCCCTTAGCGCGTAAGCGCGTCTGCACGCATACGCATTTTCATTGGACCAAAGGCCCTCAGGGCGTGAGCGCGTCTGTGACGTGACGTGCGAGGGAGTATCCCTCATTGCACGTGATGACAGAACACACGTGGATTTCAACCAATCGCGTGTGAAAGTTCACAGCACCCCGGAACACACGTACCCAGGCCAATGGCGTCACGTACCCAGGCCAATGGCGTGTGGAACTACCCGCGCACCCCGAAACACACGTACCCAGGCCAATGGCGTGTGGAACTACCCGCGCACCCCGAAACACACGTACCCAGGCCAATGGCGTGTGGAACTACCCGCGCACCCTGAAACACACGTACCCAGGCCAATGGCGTGTGGAACTACCCGCGCACCCCAAAACACACGTACCTAGGCCAATGGCGTGTGGAACTACCCGCGCACCCCGAAACACACGTACCCAGGCCAATCGCGTGTACGCTCGCTCCCCTCCGATCACACGCGATGACACCCGAATACGGGAAACCAACGAGTCCGCCCACACGGAGGCGTCCCGCGCACAGCATAAAAGTGCGCGCAAACAACAAACGCGTATATACAGCGACGATGAATGCCCCATTTGTTGCTGCACTGATTGTGGGACACCGCAGGAGGAGGAGAATAGCCAGGGCACGCATTTTTGCACCACGGACAAGCCTTTTTGGGATGCCTGACGACCAGGTCTACGGCAGGTATAGGTTTCCACCCCATATCATCCTAGACCTGGTCAGGGAGTGGGAAGATGACCTCACATCCCCCACCCTTTGCTCCCAAGCATTGAGCCCCTTGGAGAAGCTGCTCAATGTCTTGCATTTTTTGGCCACTGGGTCGTTTCAGCGGACCACTGCCATAGTGGGGGGGGTCTCACAGGCCACGCAGTCACGCTGCCTACACCAGGTACTGGCAATCATGACAGCGCGCCCCTCAGTCCGCAGGCACATATACATGCCCAGAACACCCGCAGAAAGGCAGGCCGTTGTCCTGGATTTTTTCAGGGTGGCACACTTCCCCAAAGTGCTCGGTGCCATAGATTGCACCCATGTGGCCCTACGTCTACCTAGGGCCACTGAGCACATCTACCGAAACCGCAAGCACTGGCATTCCATCAATGTACAGGTGGTATGCGATGCAAAGGGAATCATCACCTCTGTCTATGCAAACTACCCTGGCTCCACCCATGACAGTTTCATATACAGAATGTCCGCCCTGAGCCGGGCCCTGGAAGCTGAGCAGCATGGCGACACATGGCTCCTAGGTCAGTACAAATGCCCTTGCACATGCATGCAAGTCACACACAGACAAATATCCCAACCCTAATAATCTCAATTATTATCACCTCCCCAGGGGACAGTGCCTACCCTCTGAGCAACCACATGATGACGCCAATCCGGAACCCCACCACACCACCCCAGGTAAGATACAACGCCGCCCATATTGCAACCAGGGGCATAGTGGAGCGCACATTCGGAGTGCTCAAGTCACGTTTCCGCTCCCTTGACCGCTCTGGTGGGCAACTACTCTATGCACCACCAGTAGTGTGCAGGATCATTGTGGCAGCATGTGCCCTGCACAATGTTGCAACACGGCAGGGTGTCCCGGTGGACATGGTGGTGCCCCCACATCCCCAACCACAGGCACAGGCGCTGCCCATGGGAGGGGACAGGGCACGTGGCGAGGAAGCCCGGACCCAGCTTGTGGCCACATTTTTCACCTAAACTCCCACCCCTGCGGAGTGCACACAGGCCTGGCACATACCAGGTGACAATCGATGATGACAAAGTGACAGTCAACTGTCACAACCCTACCACCCTGAGATAGTTGCCATGGAAGTGCCACATCGTCTGCATCCCTAGCTACTTAAACACAAGCTATCCTGTGCAACCAAAATGCACACATATGACATGTGACATGACATGGGCCATACACAAGTATTCCAAGGCGCAATGAGGCAGGGGGGGGGAACAAGGGAACACAGAGAACGGTACTACTAGGCCAGGTGTCATTGAGATTGTGCAAGTGCAGGGGTAGGGGGAAGGGAAAAGTGCAAGGGGAAGGGTGGGGGGGAGTCCAGTACAGGGGAAGTAGGCCAAAAGAATAATACATAGGTCGCCTGGTGGCAACTGCAAAGATAAGTGCAGACAAGTGCTGGGAAGGGAGGGCTGTAGGGATAGAGAGACAGTACTGCAGTGCAGGGGTTGCCAGGGTGGCAGTGCAAGTGGACAGTGGCTGGGCCAGGGACCGAGGTTGGTGAGAGTGTCCCAGTAGCAGCTCCTGTGCAGTTCCAGTGAAGAATTCTGCAAGGGAGAGGCAGAGAGTAAGCAGAAGCAAAGAGGAAGGTCTTGAGGTGCTTCCAGAACTGGAGATGGTTCCCCTCAAGTTCAAGTCAGGCAGGAAGTCTGTTCCAGGGGGAGGGCCCTGCTGCGGAGAGAAACCTACCCCCAGCTAGTTGCTCTGAGAAGCGGATGACCTGGACAGGCAAGGTGTGCATCACACACACCTGCAAAACAGGCCATGGCCATCACTGTCATGTCACTCAAACCCTCCCAAACATCAACATGACATGGCAAGCAATACCCATACACTGACGCAGTAACAATAAGGTACACATTGCCATGTCCTAAATGTACAGTGGCATCGGACAATGATGCCTGACCCGGAATCAGATGAAATGACAGACCAACAAAATGTCCCACCCAAAATAAGTCATTTCCAAATGCATTTCAACAGTCGTAGACGTAACATCACAATGAATGCCTGTCTATATGCACATTATGCATTGCAAAATCAACACTGCAGCTCATGTGTGCAGTGTCCCACTCCTGCATCACACTGCTCAGCGCACAGCACAGTGACCAGCCATTGCGTGTGATGCACACCCTGAGCATCACATCTAAGTGACAGACTACATCAAACATCAAATTTGGCATGTACTGGAACCATAATCGGTCACAGAACATGTGCTGCCGGGACACAGTGGGCACCAGAAGGCAAACAGTGTACACGTGGATATGCAAGGGTGGGAGTACATGGAGTGCATCCGAGTGCAAGTGTGTGGTTCTGCAGGGACATGCACTCCACATATGCATGTGCACTCAAGTGACCATCAGTGTTCCCTACACATCACATGTGAACATCAACCATGTGTACACCCCAGCATGTCAAACCACAACTATCCCCTCGCACCTGAAAGGAAAACACAACACATGAACAGGCATTGATCAGCAGAACACAACATGTACATAGGACAACAACATTACAATGTCAGAGTTCCCATCACACTGCAGGGCAATGCAACTATCAACAACAACCCCCCCCTCCCGCGCAAATGACCATGACCCGCTGAACAACTGCACCTGGGTCATGGAGCCTCCAACCCTCATTTCCACCTGGCCACAGGATCACCTTTACCCTTCGTGTCCATCTCCCACCTTGTGTGTAAAAAGATGCCTGAACCCTCAGAATCCACACTCATTTCCAAAATCACAAAATCCAAGGCATGAAAACGAACCCAAACACCCTCCAGTAGATGACTTGACGTAGCAGTACCTCACAAACGCCAAGTACTACCACAATGATGCAACAACCAAGGTAGCACAGCAGAACAATGTCACGACAGGATGTGAGACATGTGTGGTACATGACATAGGATGATGCACCATGAATGGATGTGTACTGTCACAGGTCCCCTGTCCAGGCGCGGGAGTCTCATGAAACAACCACCCACACCATGTCCCGGGTGCCTGCAAGGTCAAACTCACACAGGCCCCTGAGATCATGGTGGGGAATGAGGTTCAGGGATATGCAGTCGGGACAGGTGTAGACACACTGGATGACTGGAATGAGTGGCAGGTGAGGGGAGGAGGAATGACACATGAAACTAGGGAATGCACGAAAATGTACAACCTGCATGAACACATACACAATCCAAACAAACTTGGACATCATTGTCATGGCCTTCTGTAGTCCAGGCTCAGGAGTGGTACGAACCAACCACCCCCTCTAGGGTTTTGGCGCCTGCAAGTTCGGGGCTTACACAGGCATCCGCAACCCCAGTGGGGAAAGAGGGTCAGGGAACGTTGCTTGGATAGGCACGGGAAGCAGGAACACCGGGTAGAGGGTACAGGTTTCATAATTGCATAGGATCACGGGTGATTAGGGAAAAAAACATACCAAATAGGACCACACATACATCCGTGCATCAGTACACTCCCCAGCAAGCCTATGCAGGGCAGTTTGTAAGGAAAACAACAAGACACCTAGCTCTGGTTTTGAGTGCTGGCCTCCTGCCTGCGCACTCTCAGGGCCGGTTACAGGAGCACTGCAATGCTGCAAAGAGAGACACAGTCAACAACCTGTATGTGCCAATTACACGAAAACACAACACAAAACATGCCCCATAGCAACAAACTACTCTACAAACAGACAATCAGTGCTCGATGCTTCGTACCCATATATAACATCACCCCTGTGACAGGTCATACACAGTCAATGCAGTAAGTCAGGCGCTGGTGGGTGCGTGGCAAATGGAACACCAATGTGTCACAATTCACACAATATGCAATGTTCCCTGGGTAAGCAGACAGACCCATATGGCAAGCCATGACTACAGAGCAAGTTGCGTACCACCATGACCAAAACAAAGTTGGCAGTGCATTTATCATGAAGTACGTGGAATAGACATGCACTGCACCCAAGTATGTCCCTTGCTGTATGTCCCTGTGAGCTGCCCCTTTCCATGTCTCGGAAGGCTACATGGTTGATACAAGTGCCTCAATGAACCTTGGTGTACCGCAGGGTATGTGCCACTGCCCCTGCATGTGTCCCAGACAACCCTACTATCAACAGCCATCAGTCCACAAACACATCTGAGCTGCATTGTGTGCTTCAACACCAATATTCATCTAAGCTCACCCTCAGTGCCGTGACTAAGCCTGCATGTGCAACTCGCCTGGTGCAAGCTTTGCTGTGTCGTGGCCCCCCTGTGATGCTCACCTTGCCTGGAGTTCCTTGGAACATGTCAGCAGTTCTAGGATGTGGGTCTGCAATCACTGTGGCTCTGCTCGTGCACACATGTGCATGTGGGCACCAACAAACGGGTCAGGAATTCCGTCGTCCAATGGGCCATGTCTGCTGGCAAAGGTGCTCTGGTGCCTCATCCCCCTGCAGAAAGTGCATGAAACAAATGATCAATGCATCAAAGTGATCTGTGTGTGTCTCATCAGGCATCTCATTACTTGACCATGTCAGAGAGTCACATCACAAATCACACCATCAGTCCGTCTTTGACTTCCAAAGTGTGGAACACTATCTACAGCATGAATTGCAACAGGCACGTGTACAGGAAAGATATGAGACATAATACACAATGCATAGCAATCAATGTCCACATTAATCATGACACACCCCATCTAGCAAAAGCTGAACAGTGGACAATTACACCTAAATCATCCCCACTAGGGGTGTCAACACAAGTCACAAAGCACCAGACATGCCACAGATATGACAGTCCAAAGCCCTTGTGTAAAATTCTGTAACACCGAACCATCCTTGCGAGCCCATGGATAAGGGAGGCAGGAGTGGCATATGTGAGTCAAGGAACCCAAGCAGCAAACACATACACAAGACAACCATGAAGGGCCCAGCTGGAACAGACAGTGGATGCCTTCAAAAACCACAAGGCACCGCACTGTCACATGAAAGCACAATAGACTACAAATTTTAAACTAACTCAACTATTAACTAATTACACTAACTATGGAAAACCTACATTACCTATTTAAACTAACTATCAAACAGAAACTTAACTAAATAAACTAAAAGAAAAATCAAAAATGGCCGCATAGGACCCGGGGGGAGGGGAGGCACCCAGGAGGGGGGAGGTACAGGGTGCTGCTCAACATCCACATGCGATGATGCTGAGCCAAAAAAAAATACCTCCATGGGCTCAACGCCTGCACAGCACGACCTATGTGGGAGATAGATGGTCGTCCGAGTCTGGCTCATCCTGGAAAGGAGGACGTGGCACAGTAGCCTGGCCACGCCTAGCCGCAGCTTGCCCCTCGTCGGCAGCAAGTCTGCCGGACAGGTGAGCCTGGTTCTGCGTGGCGATGTTACATAGGTCTGCATGCAGAACCTCACGTGATACACGTGCTTCCTCTTGCAAGGTAGCACGTGTAACACAGAGTTCCTCCTGCAAGGCCTGGCTGGACAACCGCTGCACCTCCCGGCAAGCCTGTAGCTCAGCTGAGATGGTGCGCTCAAGCTGTGCAAACCTCTCCTCTGCCTGCTGCCTCTGGGACATCATAAGGACACCCAGAGTGGATCTGAGGGAGGCATACTCCTCCCTCAGGGCATCCATGTGCGCCTCTCCGTGAGCAGCAATTGCTTGACGCAGAGACGACATTTCAGCCTGGCGTGCCCTGTCTGAGGCCGCCATGCCCAGCCTGAGCGAGCGGGCCGTGGACCGTGCCGCCTGCTGCTGGAGAAGCACCTGCCTAGCAGGGGGGAGCACAGATCGGGCCACACGCTCCATGCTGTCAGCGATGTTCTCCATTGCTGCCCCCTGCCGTTCGGAATTGGCAGTAATGTCTTGCTCCCACTCAGTATACAGCGGTTGCGCGCGGCGACCGCGTTGCCGGGCTTGACCCCTGCGGGACCCAAGGACCGGAGGTCCTCGCTGTGTTGGCACCGCCTGCGGCTGCACGACTACATGCCCCCGTCGACGTGATGTCCCAGGCACATCAGTGACTGGTGTGGAGGGTGACCCTGCGTCCCGATCCACCACGGGCGGAGGAACCAAGACTGTCTGATCCCTCAGTGCAGGTGTCGCAGACAGAGGAGTGTCCACATCAGAATCACTCACCCCTGACACATGGACTTGATGGTCATCCAACTCAACATGGACGTCAGAGTCGTCATCAAGGCTGGACTCATAGGCAGCCAGAGACAGGATGGACTGCAGCACTTGGGGGGTTTCGTGGCCTACCACCCCACGACCCCCACTAGTGCCGGGTTGATGTGGTCTTACCAACCCTGTGTCTGGCATGACAACACCATCCTCTGCATCCATTGCGTCATCACCTGAAAAATAGAGAGGAAAAGGTCACTACACATGTCAGAAGCACACAACACACACACACACACCGACAGCAAAGGCATCCGGCAGACATGTGACACACAACATATGACCTGGCATGCATGCTGGGTCTACTTTGAATAGCCACTGTGATCAGACCTGTTGAAAGGTGGCAGTTTGCATGGAAGTGGGTCTATGCAGTGCTGAAAATGTGTACGCCACTCACTACCTACATGTACAAGCACTCCATGGTGTGTGCCAGGAAATGTGAAGGCAGTGCAATGTCAAATTCAGACATCACGTGCATTGTGTATTCAATGTGTACCATGTCTAGCAGCCAAGCACCCCTCCACCCCAGTACCAAAGCAGGGATGCCTAGCATGGTATCAAAAGGCTGCCCATACACGTGTGTATTGACAAGCAGTGTTGACTGGCATCAACAGCTTAATGTGAATCAAATTACAACACTGCTAATGATGCTGGGACAGTGGGCAGGACACATGATGGAAGATCCGGAGGCCAGCCACGTGTGAAGAAGACACGACAAGAGTTGGACTGAGTCATTGGCCATTGAACAGGCTGAGGCCTGTGAGCCACACAGATTGTCATTGCCTAAACATGTGTGCAACGCAGGACTGAGCCACAGTTGACATGGGGAGGCCGATAATATGGCAGGCAATGTATGTAACCAAGGACTCATATTACAGTGATCATCCAGTCAAGGACACATAGGGGCATGCGTGCAATGCACATGGAGCATGAATGGGCACTCATGTCCCTGCGGGACATCTGACCCATGCACAGTACAAGTGGGATACCCTGCATCGAGTACTAAGGCTGTACCACACGGCATATGTCTGGCAGTTTCTAAGCTGGAAGTTAGCATCTACACAGGACACATGAACAAGAAACTACACATTGGCAAGAATGTAGCAGACCAGTGCAAAGGTGGAACTGGGGTGCAGAGTGGCGGAGGAGGGGCAAGGGAGCATGCCCACATGGAGTCCCGCATGCAGGCAGAGGAGACATGCATGACGGTAGCATTGCATTACTTACACATCAGAACCACGTACACGTCACATGTAGCAGCAATCATGCACAACACATCCCACAAATGAAACACACACGTCCTCAACAACTACGCTTCAACACTCACTGGACTGGGCATCAAAGTCCAGCATCTCTCCCACACCTTCGACCAATTCTGGTGGTATGAACTCCGCAACGAGAGCCTCATGCGGAGTGAGTTCTTCCTCCTCTGGTGCAGGCCCACCGCCAGTCACCAGAGTCAAGTTGTAATTTGAGGCACGCTTAGCCTTAGTGCTGCGCTTGATGTCATTCCAGCGCTTTTTGCACTCCTGCGCCGTGCGCACCTCATGGCCGAATGAACTGACATGTTCCGCAACATGCTTCCAGTGGGTGTCACGTTGGGCAGCCGTAGTCTGACTATTGGCACCCACTAGCATGTCACGGCTGTGTCCCCGCACGTAGTCCACGAGGAAGTCCAGTTCCTGCTTACAGAAAGGCTTTTTCCTCGACGTGCAGGAGGTCGTGGCTGTGTGTGGGGTCCCAGCCTGTGCTGCAGGTGCAACCTTCCTCCTCTTGGACTGTGGCGCAGACCCTGGCTGGCTAATGCCGCCCTGACCAGTATGGCCAGTGGGTTCGGTGGATTGAGCCGAGGGAGTGGCAGGTGGAGGGATGACCAAAGGCCTGACTTGTGTCAGTGGCAGCTGGGTGCCCACTAATGGACCCTGCGCAGCAACATCAGCTGTGGCAGGGTCATTGACCGCAACGGTCCTGGTTGGCAGACTCACAACCGGGGTGCTGTTGGGTGCATCTGCCCCTGCACTTGCCAACACCCGGCTGTTCGGGGCAGCAGATGACATGACTGCCCCAGGGACACGTGTCTTGGTCTGAGCAGCCCGGCGTGCCCCTATGGTTTCCCCCCTGGCCTGTTGGAGATCTACCAAGGGCTCTTCAAGTGCCAACGCAGCCTGCGCTGGCAGACCCTGAGCCTGGGTGGCGGTGTCCACAGCTGCACCTGCAGCTACCGCTACCCTTGGGCCCCGTGGCAGTCGATGGAACGGACTGCTGGGTCATACGGGTGCCAGTGCCAGATGCAGGAGCTGCATCCCCCGGAACCACAGGGGGTGGTGGCATGGCTGCACCGACACATGGCACAACATTGTGCTCAAGTGGCGCACCCCTGCCTCTTCCCCCTCTGTGGCTGCCCCGGACACCCTGGAGTCCCCCTACTCCCTGGTCACCACGGCCACGTCCCCGACCACGCCCGCCACGAGGAGTACGCCCAGCTGAGGCGCCCCTCACCTTTGGTGGCCTCCCAACCATGGCACAGATGTAATAGTGCTGGCACAGATGGAGTGGTGCCAATGGGAGGTGTACACCACAATTGTCCTGGGCAATTGGGGTGAAGGGGGTGGGAAGTAAGATGTTAACAGCCCCCCTGCACCTGCAAGGCTGTATGTGACCCCGGTGATGTGGTGACGGGTCACGCAACGCTCAGGCACCCCAAAACTGCAGTAAAACCGTGCACGCAACCCTGCAGCCTACGTGCGTGGATTTGACCTCCCGCAGTACGCGGTGGCACCCAGTAACACGAATAACGCGTACGCGTGTGACACGCAGGCTACGATGACATCGAAAATGGGTGCAATACACAGGGGCACCCGCAGTGGGAAAAGGAGCGTTTGCGACTCACCGTCTGACTAGCGCGATGCAGAAAAACACACGTAGCCAATACCCCCGCCAAAAGAAGAGATACGTCCTTGAGAGCTGTGAAGTAGATGGCGCGCGAAACAACTGGAAGCAGCAACACACGTCGGTCTCCACGGAAGGCACGTACAGCGAACTGCTGGGCCCGCTCACCTTTAACCCGTGCTGAGGGAAACGCACGCGCGCGTCACGTCACATGCGGACGTGCAGTTTTTCATGCGCGATTACGCGCATTACACGCGGACGTGCAGTTTTTCACGCGCGATTACGCGCATTACACGCGGATGTGCAGTTTTCCACACGCGATTAGCCTGGGTACGTGTTTTTCCGGGTGTGCGGGTAGTTCCACACGCGATTAGCCTGGGTACGTGTGTTCCGGGGTGGCGTGAACTTTCACACGCGATTGGTTGAAATCCACGTGTGTTCTGTCATCACGTGCAATGAGGGATACACCCTCGCACGACACGTCACAGACGCGCTCACGCGCTGAGGGCCTTTGGTCCAATGAAAATGCGTATGCGTGCAGACGCGCTTACGCGCTACGGGCCTTTCCTCGAATTACACGCTGACGTGCAGATTTTTCACGTGCCAAATCACTCCGTATCAAGCTGGCCACGCGAATACACACGGAAGACCACGCTCCTGCCCAGAAGGCCGAATCACTGCCCCCCAGTGCCCCGAGCAGCCTCCCACATGCCATCTGCTGCTGCCTGCCTGCCTGCCTGCTGCCACCGTGCCCTGCCATTTGGTGCCTGCACATCAGCCATCTGCAGGGGTCCAGTTGCTGTGTCGACCCCTGCTGGAACAGTAGACTCCCGACTGGGATACCATCGCTCCACAGCCCAGCCCCAGGACCCAGTTGCCCACCCACGCCTGCCTCGGGGGTCGCCATGTCGGGGCAAGCACCATCTGAGACCAGTGGCGACCCCCAGCCAGAGAGGCAGAGGGCCACCAGCTTCAGTGAGAAGGAAGTTGGTGTCCTGGTGGAGCATGTCCTGGGGCATTATGATGCCCTCTTCGGAAGACCACGCGCCAACAAGGAAGGACGGGAGAGGATCTGGGACGATGTAGTGGTTGCCATCAACGCGGAGGGGGTGGCAACCCGCGACATCAAGCACATCAAGAAGCGCTGGGAGGACTTGAGGTCCAGGACCCTCAATAAGGCCCGGCGCCTCGCGGAGGGGGGCCGGGCACGCCTGAGTGACATCCAGATGAGGGTCCTGGAACGCGTAGACCCAGCGCTCCACGCCCAGATCCTTCGGAGGCAGACCCATCTGGAGTTGGCCGGTAAGTGGCCAAGCATTACTGTGTGAGACAGGGCATGTTGCAGTGTGCTGGTTGTCTGATACCTGCCTGTATGTGTGACATAGGCCATGTACGTATGTGTGTGTGCAGGGACATCATGGTCAGGCATGTGAGTACAGTGATGTGTGAACCACATGGTTGGTGCATGTGTTATATTGCAACATGGGGGGCTCTGTGCGGAATGGACACATGGAAGCATGGCAGTCTCTGTTCCTGGACATGGGTGGGGGTGAGGGATGGGTGCTGGTCCCATGTACACATATGGTGCCCATGTGTGTGTGTCTGAACTGCGTGTCTGTGACTTGTAACTGCCATGGATGCATGACACATGTCTGTGACAATGTTCAGATTCACTGATGCAGCCTAGTCATCCTTGTATCCACTGCGTCTGTGGTGTACGAGGCCAGATGGATGGAACTACGGTGAGGTGTGTGCATGTGATGGCAAGACCCATGATGCATGTGAGTTTAAAACCAACATTGTATGAATCATGAGTCCCTTGGTCATGTATGCCAATGTCCATGGCATGCGCCATGCCTGTTACTGTATGTGTTTTGCCTGCACTGACCCATGTGTTGTGGAGGGACATGATGGAAGTGATGTATGACAGTGCCACTCATCTGCTGTTGCTTCCTGTCTAGGGGACCATTGTACAGTACCCTGATGCTTGTGTTCTATGTCTCCCTCTACACAGTGGCAAGTGAAGAAGAGGGCGGAGAAGGCGCTGTGGAGCAGAGCGGCGGGGATGCCACCACGGCTGCAGCAGAAGGGGTGGGTGAGCCCCCACAGGGGCTTGCACCGGCGGAAGACGGCGTGGAGACATCCAGGTTGGTGGTTTCCACAGAGGGGGAGGAGGCCGCTACTGAGCCACACATGGGGCCTGATGGGGGCATCCCCGCTGGTGCAAGTGGTGCAGTCCAGGGCCAGGGGCAGGAGGCAGCACAGGTCGCCGTGGAGGTGCCTGTGCATGTCACTGTCCCTGACACTGTGACTGCACCACCATGCACCAGCAGGGATGCCCCATCCCAGGCCCGTCCGCAGGTAGGGGAGATGTCCATGTCATCTGACACTCCTCTACCTGCGGACGAGGGGACCCCTGGCCGTGTGGAGAGGGTCCTGATTGGTGTCGCGTTGCGCACGGCTGACATTCGTGATGAGGTGCATGCTTCCCGGGAGGAGCATGCACATCATCACGAAGAGCACCGTGCGTACGTGAACCATTTGGGAGCCGCCATGGTCGGGGGTTTCCTACATGTGTGTGGCCTTCTGGCGACCCTCTCCTCCTCTGTGGAGGCTATGCGCCAGTCGTGCTCCATGCCGTCTTCCGGCCCAGATGCCACCAGGTCCCCCTGTGGACCTGCCCCGACCAACGCAGCCAGCTCCCTGGGGGGTCCCCATCCCTGCCACAGTCGGGAGTCGAAGGTCCAGCAGGGGTGGACACACCAGCAACTGTCCCCCTGCAGATGGAGGATGTGCCGGCATCATCTGGCAGGGCACGTGCACGACGGCATCGGAGGATTCCATCAGCCTGGATGCCGTCGTGCTGGCAGAGGCAGTGGCGTCGGAGGCAGCAGCAGGCTCGACGTGGGAGGCATCATGGCTCGGGGCCATCAAGATCAGAGGGGCAGGCATCGGCCGGAGGGCAGGAGAACCCTGGGATGGCAGTGTCTTCCGTGTGGGAACAGTTGGTCCAGCGGATAGGTGCGGAGCGGCAGCGGGCGGAAGAGGAGCGGCTCACCATGGTCAGGGCGGAGTTCTCCATGCGTCGGGCGTTGAGGCGGGCTGAGTGCCTCGAGGAAGCTCGCAGGGAGTTTGAGGTGGACACGGGGTTGTCCCTGCGAGACCTCGGGGCCAGGACAGAGTCCCGCCTCCGGGACATCGACATGGAGTTCGAGGATGCCCTGGCCGGCAACATCACAGAGTGAGCCGCAGGACTTGCCCGCTGCCATTGTATATAGTTCTTTAGTTAGTTAGTGTTAGGTTTCCTTTATTTTTTAAGTTTTTTTTGGACCGCTCGGACAATGGCCACTTTTCTGTATATATTTTTAATATTAGTTAGTAGTAGTAGGTTTAATTTATGGTGTTGGGCTCATGGACCCTGGGATATTCTTGTACATAGTTTGATGTTTGGAAAAAATTTGTTGGATTTATATTTGTGTTCACCATGAGGCAATGGTTTTTCCTTATTTTTCCCCCCATTATTTTGCTTTGGACTACATTAGTTTTTGGATTCCTTTGTTTTTTGATTTTTTCTATTTGTTCTCGGACATGGACCATTTGTTTTGTCATCCCCATTGTTGTGTGTTTTATTTCTTTACTTCATTTTCATCTTTAATACATATATTTATTACTTACATTTGTGGTATTTTCTCATTGGTTTCATGCATGTCATGATATGGGTTTTGACATTCACTTGCACCCATTGTGTATGTGTGTGTGAGGGACATGTGTTCATTTACATACTTGCCATTGGGGTTGTATCATGTAATTGCATCTACTATGTGGGTGGATGCAATCCTTGGCTGGGTGTTTGTGCTGGGTATGCTGCCCATTACTGCCATGATTGCGTTTCGTCAGGACCTGGGGGCAGGGGGACATGAGTGGGGGCCTGCTGGGGGGTGGGGGTGCAAGGGGACATGGTTGGGGGCCTGCTGGCAGGTGCCCCACAGTGCTGGGGGGTGGGGGTGCAAGGGGACATGGTTGGGGGCCTGCTGGCAGGTGCCCCACAGTGCTGGGGGGTGGGGGTGCAAGGGGACATGAGTGGGGGCCTGGTGGAGGCTGCCCCTGGTGACTGGAGGGGTGGGGGTGGTGTGAGACATGGTTGGGGGCCTGGTGGAGGCTGCCCCTGGTGACTGGAGGGGTGGGGGTGGTGGGAGACATGGGTGGGGGCCTGGTGGAGGCTGCCCCTGGTGACTGGAGGGGTGGGGGTGGTGGGAGACATGGGTGGGGGCCTGGTGGAGGCTGCCCCTGGTAACTGGAGGGGTGGGGGTGGTGGGAGACATGGGTGGGGGCCTTGTTGAGGCTGCCCCTGGTGACTGGAGGGGTGGGGGTGGTGGGAGACATGGGTGGGGGCCTGGTGGAGGCTGCCCCTGGTGACTGGTGGGGTGGGGGTGGTGGGAGACATGGTTGGGGGCCTGCTGGGGGGTGGGGGTGCAAGGGGACATGGTTGGGGGCCTGCTGGCAGGTGCCCCACAGTGCTGGGGGGTGGGGGTGCAAGGGGACATGAGTGGGGGCCTGCTGGGGGGTGGGGGTGCAAGGGGACATGAGTGGGACATGGTTGGGGGCCTGCTGGCAGGTGCCCCACAGTGCTGGGGGGTGGGGGTGCAGGGGGACATGAGTGGGGGCCTGCTGGGGGGTGGGGGTGCAAGGGGACATGGTTGGGGGCCTGCTGGCAGGTGCCCCACAGTGCTGGGGGGTGGGGGTGCAAGGGGACATGAGTGGGGGGCTGCAGGGGGGTGGGGGTGCAAGGGGACATGGTTGGGGGCCTGCTGGCAGGTGCCCCACAGTGCTGGGGGGTGGGGGTGCAAGGGGACATGAGTGGGGGCCTGCTGGGGGGTGGGGGTGCAAGGGGACATGAGTGGGACATGGTTGGGGGCCTGCTGGCAGGTGCCCCACAGTGCTGGGGGGTGGGGGTGCAGGGGGACATGAGTGGGGGCCTGCTGGGGGGTGGGGGTGCAAGGGGACATGGTTGGGGGCCTGCTGGCAGGTGCCCCACAGTCCTGGGGGGTGGGGGTGCAGGGGGACATGAGTGGGGGCCTGCTGGGGGGTGGGGGTGCAAGGGGACATGGTTGGGGGCCTGCTGGCAGGTGCCCCACAGTGCTGGGGGGTGGGGGTGCAAGGGGACATGAGTGGGACATGGTTGGGGGCCTGCTGGCAGGTGCCCCACAGTGCTGGGGGGTGGGGGTGCAAGGGGACATGAGTGGGGGCCTGCTGGGGGGTGGGGGTGCAAGGGGACATGAGTGGGACATGGTTGGGGGCCTGCTGGCAGGTGCCCCACAGTGCTGGGGGGTGGGGGTGCAAGGGGATATGAGTGGGGGCCTGCTGGGGGGTGGGGGTGCAAGGGGACATGGTTGGGGGCCTGCTGGCAGGTGCCCCACAGTGCTGGGGGGTGGGGGTGCAAGGGGGACATGAGTGGGGGCCTGCTGGGGGGTGGGGGTGCAAGGGGACATGGTTGGGGCCTGCTGGCAGGTGCCCCACAGTGCTGGGGGGTGGGGGTGCAAGGGGACATGAGTGGGCCATGGTTGGGGGCCTGCTGGCAGGTACCCCACAGTGCTGGGGGGTGGGGGTGCAGGGGGACATGAGTGGGGGCCTGCTGGGGGGTGGGGGTGCAAGGGGACATGAGTGGGACATGGTTGGGGGCCTGCTGGCAGGTGCCCCTGGTGACTGGGGGGTGGGGGTGCAAGGGGACATGAGTGGGACATGGTTGGGGGCCTGCTGGCAGGTGCCCCACAGTGCTGGGGGGTGGGGGTGCAGGGGGACATGAGTGGGGGCCTGCTGGGGGGTGGGGGTGGTGGGAGACATGGTTGGGGGCCTGGTGGAGGCTGCCCCTGGTGACTGGAGGGGTGGGGGTGGTGTGAGACATGGTTGGGGGCCTGGTGGAGGCTGCCCCTGGTGACACGAGGGGTGGGGGTGGTGTGAGACATGGTTGGGGGCCTGGTGGAAGCTGCCCCTGGTGACTGGAAGGGTGGGGGTGGTGGGAGACATGGGTGGGGGCCTGGTGGAGGCTGGCCCTGGTGACTGGAGGGGTGGGGGTGGTGGGAGACCTGGGTGAGGGCCTGGTGGAGGCTGCCCCTGGTGACTGGAGGGGTGGGGGTAGTGGGAGACATGGGTGGGGGCCTTGTGGAGGCTGCCCCTGGTGACTGGAGGGGTGGGGGTGGTGGGAGACATGGGTGGGGGCCTGGTGGAGGCTGCCCCTGGTGACTGGAGGGGTGGGGGTGGTGGGAGACATGGGTGGGGGCCTTGTGGAGGCTGCCCCTGGTGACTGGAGGGGTGGGGGTGGTGGGAGACATGGGTGGGGGCCTTGTGGAGGCTGCCCCTGGTGACTGGGTGGTGGGGGTGGTGGGAGACATGGGAGACATGGGTGGGGGCCTTGTGGAGGCTGCCCCTGGTGACTGGAGGGGTGGGGGTGGTGGGAGACATGGGTGGGGGCCTGGTGGAGGCTGCCCCTGGTGACTGGAGGGGTGGGGGTGGTGTGAGACATGGGTGGGGGCCTTGTGGAGGCTGCCCCTGGTGACTGGGGGGTGGGGGTGGTGGGAGACATGGGTGGGGGCCTGGTGGAGGCTGCCCCTGGTGACTGGAGGGGTGGGGGTGGTGTGATACATGGGTGGTGGCCTGGTGGAGGCTGCCCCTGGTGACTGGGGGGTGGGGGTGCAAGGGGACATGAGTGGGACATGGTTGGGGGCCTGCTGGCAGGTGCCCCACGGTGCTGGGGGGTGGGGGTGCAAGGGGACATGAGTGGGCCATGGTTGGGGGCCTGCTGGCAGGTACCCCACAGTGCTGGGGGGTGGGGGTGCAGGGGGACATGAGTGGGGGCCTGCTGGGGGGTGGGGGTGCAAGGGGACATGAGTGGGACATGGTTGGGGGCCTGCTGGCAGGTGCCCCTGGTGACTGGGGGGTGGGGGTGCAAGGGGACATGAGTGGGACATGGTTGGGGGCCTGCTGGCAGGTGCCCCACAGTGCTGGGGGGTGGGGGTGCAGGGGGACATGAGTGGGGGCCTGCTGGGGGGTGGGGGTGGTGGGAGACATGGTTGGGGGCCTGGTGGAGGCTGCCCCTGGTGACTGGAGGGGTGGGGGTGGTGTGAGACATGGTTGGGGGCCTGGTGGAGGCTGCCCCTGGTGACTGGAGGGGTGGGGGTGGTGTGAGACATGGTTGGGGGCCTGGTGGAAGCTGCCCCTGGTGACTGGAAGGGTGGGGGTGGTGGGAGACATGGGTGGGGGCCTGGTGGAGGCTGGCCCTGGTGACTGGAGGGGTGGGGGTGGTGGGAGACCTGGGTGAGGGCCTGGTGGAGGCTGCCCCTGGTGACTGGAGGGGTGGGGGTAGTGGGAGACATGGGTGGGGGCCTTGTGGAGGCTGCCCCTGGTGACTGGAGGGGTGGGGGTGGTGGGAGACATGGGTGGGGGCCTGGTGGAGGCTGCCCCTGGTGACTGGAGGGGTGGGGGTGGTGGGAGACATGGGTGGGGGCCTTGTGGAGGCTGCCCCTGGTGACTGGAGGGGTGGGGGTGGTGGGAGACATGGGTGGGGGCCTTGTGGAGGCTGCCCCTGGTGACTGGGTGGTGGGGGTGGTGGGAGACATGGGAGACATGGGTGGGGGCCTTGTGGAGGCTGCCCCTGGTGACTGGAGGGGTGGGGGGGGTGGGAGACATGGGTGGGGGCCTGGTGGAGGCTGCCCCTGGTGACTGGAGGGGTGGGGGTGGTGTGAGACATGGGTGGGGGCCTTGTGGAGGCTGCCCCTGGTGACTGGGGGGTGGGGGTGGTGGGAGACATGGGTGGGGGCCTGGTGGAGGCTGCCCCTGGTGACTGGAGGGGTGGGGGTGGTGTGATACATGGGTGGTGGCCTGGTGGAGGCTGCCCCTGGTGACTGGGGGGTGGGGGTGCAAGGGGACATGAGTGGGACATGGTTGGGGGCCTGCTGGCAGGTGCCCCACGGTGCTGGGGGGTGGGGGTGCAAGGGGACATGTGGCTTGGCTGGGGGGCATGCCCATGGTGGATGGGCTGCTTGCGGGACATGACCAGGGGTGCAGGGTGGTCCCCTGTGGTGTGGGCTGCCTGCAGAGGTCATGGAGGGGGTAGAGGGGAGACCTGGGAGGACCCACACTGGCAATTCACCTCTTCAACTTCCCGCACACCCACGTAATACACTGCCCCACTCGCACAGGCCCAATCGCGTGTAGGATTTCTCGCGCACCCCTGAAATCCACGTACCCAGGCCAATCGTGTGTAGATTTTCTCGCGCACCCCTGTAATACACGTACCCAGGCCAATCGCGTGTAGATTTTCTCGCGCACCCCTGGAATCCACGTACCCAGGCTAATCGCGTGTAGCATTTCTCGCGCACCCCTGTAATACACGTACCCAGGCCAATCGCGTGTAGATTTTCTCGCGCACCCCTGGAATCCACGTACCCAGGCCAATCGCGTGTAGCATTTCTCGCGCACCCCTGAAATCCACGTACCCAGGCCAATCGCGTGTAGATTTTCTCGCGCACCCCTGTAATACACGTACCCAGGCCAATCGCGTGTAGCATTTCTCGCGCACCCCTGAAATCCACGTACCCAGGCCAATCGCGTGTAGATTTTCTCGCGCACCCCTGTAATACACGTACCCAGGCCAATCGCGTGTAGCATTTCTCGCGCACCCCTGAAATCCACGTACCCAGGCCAATCGCGTGTAGATTTTCTCGCGCACCCCTGTAATACACGTACCCAGGCCAATCGCGTGTAGCATTTCTCGCGCACCCCTGAAATCCACGTACCCAGGCCAATCGCGTGTAGATTTTCTCGCGCACCCCTGAAATCCACGTACCCAGGCCAATCGCGTGTAGATTTTCTCGCGCACCCCTGTAATACACGTACCCAGGCCAATCGCGTGTAGAATTTCTCGCGCACCCCTGAAATCCACGTACCCCGCTCAATCGCGTATTTAACTTCCCGCGCGCCACTTTTTTGATGCGCTGGGACTCTACCGCCTGCCTTCGTGTGGCGGCCGTGTTTCAGCTTGTGCGTGTCTTTGGCTGTGCGTGGCTTTGCCCTATTCGATTCCATGAATACGTGTGGTTCGAGTGCGTGTGGGCGTTCCGTCTGCTTCCCTGCAGTACATCCCCAGTTACGCCCTTATTTTCGCGTGTTGTTCCCCATTCCGCGCGTTACGCCCCATGTCCCGCCCACTTTCTGGTGTGTGCGCTGCGGTTGTGCGCTTTCACTGTGCGCGTCGCGCACGCCTTTCGCGATGTTGCAGTGACGTGTGCGCCATGCACGGGTTTGGCGCACATCCCGAGGAAGACACGCGCAGGGACTTCCATGAATCGCACTCTTTTTTTCCGCTTGCGCCTGCTTGCGCCTGCTTGCGCCTGCTTGCACGTAGATTTTCGGCGCACGTTTGTTCCATGAATCGGCCCCTATATGTGTTTTCAGGATTGTTTGCTGCATTTCTGTGAAGTACTAACATTTGCATACACAATGGGTCTGTACTGTGTAAGTAAATGTTGTCAACAATTGGTGGTAATTGAAATAGAATATTCATTGCTACATTTGCGTAGCAACTTACACCAACTGTATTTGAGAGTTTAAATGGTCCAGGTAGTTCTGTATCTAACTGCTTTTTTTGGAGTTTGTCTTCCTTCTTTGAAAAAGTACCTGCTTTACTTTCCCTGATAGATTCTTTTTTGCTTGTGGTACTTGATGAAGTATTAGTTTATTTTACTCTCTTTGGAGGATTTGCAGTGACATCCTGTTGCATTTCTGTTTGATTTATCTTTCTTTTATAACTTTTTACTTTTTGTGGAACAGAATATGTGTTTAGATGGGGGGTGCATAGTGAGCGAAGTCTATTGTATTCTAAAATGCAAGGAATATCAGTGTTTATTTTACTTGCATCAAAGTTGATTAGAAATAGACCATTAAATGTATGTAAGCTTGATAGTGCTACGTAGCTCATGCCTTCTTTAAAGACTGTGTTACCAATATCTATTACTGCTTTGTCTAGGGTAAGACCTTGTGATTTATGAATCGTGACTGCGTATGCAAGAGTTAGAGAAAATTGTTCTCTGCATACATACATGTCTTTGAAGAGAAGGAATCGAGCTGTTGAGCGTCCTATCCTTTTTACTTCTGAAAGTTTGTCAAAGAGTATATTGACAAACTGAATTTTGTTGTCACGTGGGTATGTTTGAAAGCCAACAACTGTACCCAGTGCTCCATTGACTAGTCCTTGGTCCACGTCAAGGTTACGTTTAAGCATTACTCTGCAATTTAAGGATACTTTTAATATCTTTTCTAAGCCTGTGTTTGAGATTGATTTTTCTAAACTATTTAGTCTTGTTGTGGCTAGGTCACACATAAGTAGTGTCATACCATGTACATCTAGTTTGTCTGTGGCGCTAATTTCCATTATTGGTTGCATTTCTTTACTTAACATTATTTCATTGAATTTGAAACAGTTTGCAAGAGTTGGCATTAAGGCCATACAATTGACATTTTAGTGGCTAATTGTTCCATAACATCTGTAGCACATGCATTATCGCCATAAAGTGCATTCATTTGCCGGGTTTTCAATATTGCTTCTGCTTCTTTAGAAAGTATACCAACTCTGATACTTTTTAAGATGTTGGCATAAGTGAGATCTGTAGATTGCTGCATGTTTTCTGTTAATTCTCTGTATTGGAAATGTTGCCAAAGTTTGACATTTCCAATGCTGCCAACAGTTTTACGGCAGAGTTTGTGTCCTAATGTTTTATAAATAGGCTCACCTTTTACTGGTGTCAATTGAAGAAGATCTCCAAAAACAATAATGTGTTTTCCTGCAAAGAGCTCGTCATAGTTTGTTTTGAGTACTTCTTGTAATCTGAGGTGAATCAAAGCCAACATTAGGTTGGAGACCATGCTCACTTCATCTATTAGTAACATTTTCATTTGTTTCAATACCCTGCTTAGTTCCATTGCAGGTTCTGCAGAAAGTTTGTAATAGTCCAATTTGTTCTGGTGTTCTACTGGCAATAGTAGTAATCAGTGTAAAGTGACACCACCTATGTTGTAGGCAGCTAAACCTATGGGGGCAGTGACAACAGCTGACAGTTTGTTGTTTGTCAATTGTTGAAGGAATCTACTGATGATTTTGATTAGGAATGTTTTGCCAGAACCAGCTTCACCACTGATGTACACTAGTATAGGTTTATTATTATGGCAGGAACATTCTTTAGTTTCATGTTGTACACCATGTGCAATTTGTTTTGTTACTTCTTCAAAAATGCTATGTTGTTCGTTGTTTAGTTTTGATTGTAGTATAGTTAAGTCTTCTTTCTATTCATACTGACACATGGTGTTTTCTACTTCTATCATAGCTAATTCTGCCTAATTTATTATTAGTGGTTATCCCAGTGGTTCTTGACTTTCTGTTACAGAAGGTTGACTACTGTCAGGAGTGTCTTTATCTAGTTGGGCCTAGAGTTCTTCTTCATGTTGCTGTTCATTGTGCAACATTGTTTTGTATTGTGTAAAGTTTACATCAGTTATAGTGCTTTCATTTGCTTTGAAAGCATCTTCATATGAGTCATAGTTATCTAGTATTTCTTCTTCTTTTCTCCATGGTTTAAAGAGTTGTAGCAGGGACATGTAATATACTTCTTTATGTTGAGGAGTCTTCAATGACAATTTGATATGATTAATTAAATCTGGTTTAGTGAGTTTAACTAAGCTGCCTTCACAGTTTGTCAATCTGTATTTACCTTTTTTTCATCAGGTTTTATATTAGTTTAGTATGTGTAGTTTTAGGCTATGTGGTATAGACACATGGTTTCCAAAGTATTACTTCTGTTTGGGTAGTATGTGTCCAATACATTTTTTTTAAAATGTCTTGGCTGTTGGAATCATGTTTGGCTATTGTTTGTATATCTTTGTATGATTTTAGAACTCTTTTTCTAGGTTTAGCTGGACCAAGACTTAGCAATACTATATTTTCAGATTTACCATACAATGCAGTACCATTTAAACGATCAGCTGCTTCATATGATCCACATTGTCTATGGGAGAGCATTTTTATGCCCAAGCTATATAATTTCTGAGACACTGATTTATCTGATGACAGGTCATTCCAGAGGTCTTGGTGCTCTGTCTTTTCTGCTTTGGTTAAGCATGCTGTGACATATCGTGCAACTGCAGTAGAATTGTCTGCAATGTGCTGCACATCTATAAGTGGGCAATGATTGAATTATAATCATTAATATATTTTTCTTCTTCTTTTCTTTTTATGTAATATGTATGTTTAGGTGACTTACCTTTAACACTATGTCTAACTGAAGACATGAGGTTGTTCACTTGACCTGTATTTGTAACTGGTCTAGGGAAACCTAATCGGCATTTGGTGTAATATTTCCCTTTGTTTTTGTATTTGCGACGACAATATTTGCCACATTTGTGTCTTTGAAATTGTAAAATTTGTGCATGAAGATCACTATTTTTGGATTCCGATGGAATTTCACAAGTGACACATTTTTCACTGTCTTGACCAAATTTAGGAGCATCTTTAAACCATAAAAACATGTGGATATGTGGTGCTCCTCTGGCTTGGTATTCTTTTCTCCAAAAGAAGTGTTGCACTTCTCCAAGGGGAGAAACAGTTTTATTACAAATAAAATGTAGCATAGCAATGAAGCAATGGTGAAAATATCTTGAAACATTAACAGGATCAAAAGAACAAAGTTCTCCTGGTGTTAGTATATCTATGTTTGTTTTGTTTTTGTTTGATATGCGTAGTAAATCATGTATATCTTCCCATGCATATTCTGCACAACTTAATGTAACAAACCAAGTGGGTGGGCCAAGGTTTCTCATCATACAACGTACATCTCCATGATGTCGAAACCAGTACTCTTTAGTACCACGCATATTTGCTAATAGATTTGTAATATTTGATTGTAAAACCTCATCCTTTTGTTGCACTTTTTGTAATAATTGTGTAGCTGTCATATTTTGAAAGTGTGATCCTGGTTTTAATATGTGTGCAACTCCGTGACATAAAGTTGCTAGTTCACTTTCAAAGAGTAGGTGGAATATGTATTCCACATTTTGTCTAAATCTGGGATCTTCATAATACATCCGTAATGAGCGGTATTCTGATGCTGATATTTGAATAGGTCTTTCATTTTACCTTCCTCCTTTGCCAGTAGGAAAGAGTAGAGGAAAAGCACGTGCTTCTATACTTTATTCCCATATGCTGATTGGTGATCCTTTTGTTTGACGCATTTGGTACGTTTCCAGTGCATCTTCTATAGTGTCATTAGAGTGCAAAGGATGAATTGTATAATGGTCTAAAGTATTTGATATTGTAGCAGGATCTAGGAGCTCAAATTGACCAGTTTCTTGTGTTTCTTGAATTATTTCAGTTGTATCCTTCAAGTTTTCTTCAATATTAATTTCTTTGTAATATTCATTATTCTCTTTAAGATATTGCAAGGCTTGTCTAACTTTATGTAAATTTACCAGCTGTTGCCATTTTTTTGTCTTTTGTAGGTACTCCATTTATTAAGATAATTAAAGATTGCTGCATTGGACTTTGCACTCCTAGAGTATGCACATTTTCTTTTAGATGTAATGGTAAATAAACTACTTTTCTGCGAATGTCTTTTACCAATTCAGAGGGAGGTAATTTTGCTGTTTTTGGTTGAAGGCGTATTAGTGCTTGAAATAGGTGCACTGTTTGATTTATGGTGTTCTCATATAAATTAAGTTGTTGTAGGGGTTTTGGTAGTGGGTATAAGTCTAAATTATTTGTGATAGCACGTGAAGGAGTTTGGTTGTTGTCAAGTTTTGTAGTGCAGTAACTACAAAGTATTAAGGGGTCAGTTATTTCGGATTTGTTTTCTGCTAAAAGGTAGAGAGCCAATTCAAACCATTTAGAATCTTCATTGTCTTCTATTTTATATGATAGGTCTACAGTTTTTGTGTTACTTTATAAAAAGTTCTGCGGCAACATACATATACATAGTTTGGTACTTCAGCTGATGTACTTTTAAATTTTAGTATTTCTTTTTTGTGTGTTTTTAGCAAAAGGTTGCCATGTCTACAATTGTCGCTAATTTGGTTTAAAGCTATTTAATTCTATAAATGGCTTTCACTTCCAAAATATTTTTTTCTGGATATAGTCAATTTCTTGAATTGAAGTAGGTGATTCGCTGTACCATGTAGAAGAATGTTATTTAAATTGGCTAGTGCTAAAGCAGGACTTTTAGCATAGTACAGTTTATAGACTAGATTTCTTATAGCTGAATGATGTGTTGATATTCTTTTGATATCATGGAAGGTGGTTTTACAAGTAGGTTCTGTAATGCAAGCCAATGAATGTCCTTGTAGTCCTGTGTATTTGCGCACTGGACAAGTATCCATATTTTGCAGTAGTTTAATTTTGATTTGGTCTTTGCTTTTTACATATTGATTGAGGAATTCACGTAAAGACTTGAAAAATTGTTTGGGAATGTTACATATTGACGTGCATGGCCATTTGTACACTAGTCGTTCTGATTCAGTTGAATGGAAGGGTAATTCTACGTTTTTAGGGCATATTTTTGTAAGGAGTACGTCTTGTTCCATTATGGTATTGTTAACTTGTTCATAACCTCGACCACTGCTTTGTATGGCCATTGTATTTGTTTGGTTTTATTTGTATGCTTCTTCATTAAAGTATGGTTCTGTGCTCGTAGTGTGATTCCATTCACCTCCGCAGATACTTAAGAAGTTCTTTCTGTTGACATTTTGTTTATTGCGATGTCTTTTTTGTAATTTAGTTATTAGTTTTGTTAGTGGTTTCATTTTGTTTAACACTAAAATAAATAACTTTCTTTTGAGAATAATTGCACTGTCTATCAACGCTTCTAAGATTAACTTCCTACGATAGGTTTTAAGCATTGAACCTGATTTCTCTCCTGTTTTTATAATATTTTGAAGGACTTTGTGACAGAACATTTTGGGTAAAATACTTTTCTTGGTATGCTTACTTTGCACTATATTAAAATTTAAAGAAGCAGTTTTTTTCTGTAGTGATAGCTGATTTTCTGTTAATGTTTTTTGGTTTGTTTTACATTTTGATAGAGGAGGCAACGTTTTTGCACTTGAAACTTCTTGTGTTTTAGTAAATGACTGTATTAGCTGTTTTGTTTTAACTTTTTTTACAAATTCTGCTAGAGATGAATGCTTATGTTGCACACTTTTATTTTCATTTGCTCTACTTCTGTGTTGCTTTCTACAGACTTGACTTTTGGTAGGCATTCTTTAGGGTCTGTTGAAAAAAATAAAGATGGTATGGGTTGGGGTGTTCTACAATGTATGTGTGATGTGTGCATGAGTGTTTGAGCAAGATGATTTATGTAAAGGTGTGTGATTGTGCATTGGGAACTACAACTAGTAGGGATGGGTATTCTTCAATTAATATGTTCCTAATGACAGAAAAAAATAAGCTAGTGCTGTGCAGAAGTATAAATAGTAAATCTAATGTATACAATTAAAACAGTTGTTTGTTCTATAATCTGAAAATTCTAGCAGTTGAGTTGGGTAATTTGTGTGTCCAAAAATATGAATTTGTGCGCCATTCTGGCTGTAAATCGCTGTTTAAGACATGGGGATTTTTGGACAGAATGGTGCACAATCTCTATTTTTAGGCATAGAAATAGCATGAATTAACTTTACAGTATGTTTGAGTAATAATACAAATATTATGGTGATATTCTACTTACTTTTTTCTAAAATGAACAGGTTAATTCTTAGTTCTTCTTTGTTCTTCAAATTCGGCTGCTTCTTTTCAGGAGAACGGTCTTCACTGCAATTGTAAAAGAAACAAATTAGTAATTTTGTTTGTATATAGCACTGTTTTTAATTTAGATATTGTTTTTTTTTAATTGAAATACTAAGCGCCTTCCTAAAAACCATTAAAACTATCTTATTTACATAAGATACGTCGCACCAGTTCAATGCATATGATATGTTCTTAATGAACAAATTGTATTGCAATGACTAACTGTAACAAACAGAATATCTTTACTATGTCTTGTGAAATTCATGTACCACTGAATACCACTATTTCTGTAACTAAGCTATTCTAGGTAATAGTGCCTCAATGCCATGCTTAAATAAAAGTAATTAAAATAAAAAAATAAATAAATAAAAATATGTAATTGTATAAGTATTATTTTTTGTGATTTGTTGAACATAGAGTGTGCATGCATGCAATTTTGTTTGAATATATGTAGTCTATACATTTCATTTAAAAAATGTTAGTTTACCATGATTTCAGTGTGTGTGTATAAAGAAAGTAAATAGTATAAAGGTTTATAAGTGACAGTTGATTTTAGGAAATTGGAAAAAATACAATAGATTCATTTTCCAGATTACACTAGCTAAAAGTCAGTTTGAAAATGTGTTGATGTACTGTACAAAAAATATGCATACCTGTAGTTTGTGTTCATGCATATGGATATGCATGGAGTTGCAAGTAGAAATCTTGGAGACATGTACATTATTTCTTGTAGATGGTGCTTGCCAATGATATGACACTTGTACTCAGAGAAATTCACAGTACATTTGCAGTGCTGATCTATGATGATGCAGTTAGATGTAGAGGTCTTGAATGTGATTGGTGCATGGTTATGTGATTTCTTAGCTACATCCAGGGAATGGCACAGAGAGTGAACATGAACAGCCCTTCTACAATTTATAAATTGTAGAAGGGCTGTTCATGTTACAATATGTCCGCGGACATGGCGGTAGTTCGAGGACATCAGGAGTTACATCCGGGGATTTTTGGGTTCAGAAGTCATCAAAATGAGAATGAGCACTGAACGGGATGGGTCAGGAAAGTGTAGTGGGTGTGTTGTGCCAGGAGAGAGTTTCTCAGATATTCTTTTTGCTGAGAGAACAACAGATAGCTATGGCTGTGTGTTTCAGAAAACAGATTGTCTGGATTTTGGGAGATTTGTGGATACATTGGTTGAAGGTGCATGCAGAAAGCTTTGGAGTAGCTGTAGATCTTGGATTTCCACATGTGGAAATACACTGGCATGGAGTACATGGAATGAGGTGGTTGGACTTGCTACCTCTCTGTGCTACTTTGGAGACAGAGCAACATCCAGACATAATTGTAATTCATTGTGGAGGGAACAGTTTAGGACATGTGACTGGAATTTTTTTGCAATTTTCTATGGAAGAAGGACTTGGGAAGGTCATGGACATGTTTCCTAATTCTCAAGTGATATTTCCACGGATTGCGCAGAGACAAATGTGGCTTTGTTCTTCTTCATTAGGTCCACAAATGGAAAAAGCAAGGCGCAATGTTAATAAGGCTGTTTGTGCCTTTCTAAGAGATTTTGGCATGTCCTCTTTTCACAATGAAAATATTTTGCTTCGTAGTACATACATTTTTCGCAGAGATGGAGTCCATCTTACTTATGCTGGCAATCAGATTTTTCTGAGAAATGTACAAAATGCATTGCAACCTTTTTTAGAAATACAGCATCCATTTTGAAGTAGGTGTTAAGTATTTATAATGTTTGACATACAAACACTTCCCAAAGGCTCTTTTCAGAGCCACCACTTCCTCCCAGAGAAAAATGCAATGGTTATAATAGGGTAGCACCCCAATTTTTTTTAATGTTCGTGAACTGTCCGCGGACTTCTAAGAAATACAAAGGGCCCTGCTTCATTTATCTTCACTTCTATTTTTTAACTGTGAAAGGCGGCTCTGAAAAGAGCCTTTTTTTGTTATTTTGTATTTTTTTTTGTTTTTTATACACGACACAATAGGAGAGGAGGGGAAAGGAGGGTAAAGGGGGGACACCAACCACAGGGATAAGAAAGGGCGAGCTGAGAGAGGAAGATGTAGAGTGGGTTTTATTTGGGTAGTGAGCAGGTCTTCTCGTCCTCTGAGACGATAGTCTCAAAAGCACTCCGAGGTCGCTCCCCCGTGCAGAGTACTGTGTCACAGTACATGCATACAACTGTGACCCTCGAAAGGTAAGGGTCATCAGAATTCTTTATGGCCTTTGAGGCAGCTTGAGGAAGACGCTGTCCCACAGAGGTGGTCCTTGTGGTGACAGGATCAGAAACGGAGGATGAAGTAGAGGAAATCAACCTACTACGTTCTTCGCAAAGGTACAAACTTGCGAAAAGCCCCAGAGTGAAATGACCTCAGGTGTCGCTTCATGGTCGTGGTCCCAAAGCTGTACGAACCATGCTTTCTGCGACTGAGTATCATTTTGCACTCATTGCAGATAACACGGTTCGCACAAGCCTTAGGACCATTACCATAAATGGTAAACAACCGCCACACCAAAGACTCACGCCTAGTGCGGGTAGTAGGGATTTCCTCTTCCTCATTCTCGTCATCCTCTTCTTCCTCCTCTGCATCCTCACTCCTGTTCCACTCTTCAGGCCCTTGGGAAAGTGGTGGTGGTGGAGGGGGTGGGGGTGGTAATGGGGCAGACACAGCACCAGGTGGCAGAAGTGGAGCCACAGAAGCCATCAGGTTGAAGATGGAAATCTGCAGGTTGCAGCAAAAATCTCTGTGCTCTGTAGAATAGCCAGAAACAAAATAAGAATAAGCTCAAGGGCGTGGTCTTTTATAGGGGTGCTTGTGTGAGGTTCGCAGATATGCGCACTGTCCACGGTCAAATCGAACACAAAAAAAGGTTCAAAAGGTTTCAAAAAGTATGTATAAACTTATACTTAGTATGTGGGACTTGTGCTATGGTGAGTTTTTATTGGAAAATATTGTGGATTACTTGAAAATGTACTTTTAAATTGTTCGGGGACACGAACAGTGTCCGCATTCAGAACACGCGATCAGCGTGGGCGCGGTCACATGGTCGCTTCACAAACATGTTCGCGAAGGAAGCGGCTGTCCGCAGGACACCAAATGCACGGGCATTGGTTTGCGGATGCGCGTTGATGTTCTATGGACACTGTTTGGGTCCTGAAGTAATTAAAAGTGTGTCAGACGTCAAACGAACAGTTACGGACAGGCGTTTATTCTCAGAACAGTGTCAACTTGCTTTCGAACAAGACGGACAGAAATAGCGTCCTCAAAACACCTCCATTTTCGTTTCTTTACGAAAATTTCAGGACACCGCGTGTGTTCTTAGAACAGTTTCAACTTGCTAACGAACAGTACGGACAGGTATAGTGTTCTTCGGGGCACCTCCATTTCCGTTTATTTACGAACATTTCAGAACACCAATTGTGTTCTTAGAACAGTTTCAACTTGCTAACGAACAGTATGGACATGTATAGTGTTCTTCAGGACACCTCCATTGTCGTTTATTTACGAACATTTCAGAACACCAATTGTGTTCTTAGAACAGTTTCAACTTGCTAATGAACAGTACGGACAGGTATAGTGTTGTTCAGGACACCTCCATTTTCGTTTATTTACGAACATTTTTGGACACCGCGTGTGTTTGTGGACAGTTTCAACTTGCTAGCGAACAGTACAGACAGGTATAGTGTTCTTCAGGACAGCTCCATTTTCGTTTATTTACGAACATTTCAGAACACCCGCGCTGTCCGCGGACACCTACATGTTTTTTTTTTAAACAGAAACTAATTACAACTCAATATAAAAATGTTACTTTATTTAACATATATTAATAATTTATGACAGAGAAGGTGAGGCAGAAACGGAGACAAAAACAGGAGAATTAGGGGTTTCAACATGATTGGTATCAGGTGAAGAAGGGATGGAAGTCTCATCAAAACGTTTTGGTTATGGAGATGGTTTGGGGATAATTGACTGGGATATGGTGACGGGGGACAAGTACATGTGGGGCAATGGTATGACGTTTTTGTTTTAAAATGATCTTCAACAAAAGTTTTCAAATTATTAAAATTGGTCAACAATAAAAGCCATTTTTGATTTTATTCTGTCAAGTGTGTTTTCCATAACAGCTTCTTCAGGGGTATTTTCTATTTTGGTATGCTCTGTACAAAAAAATATATATATGTTAAATGTATATAAAATAATAATAATTAAATGGTTTATATTGTAAAGTGTTTACCATTAGTTTCACTGTCTTGTGACATTTGCTCATGTGGGAAATGCTGCTCTAGCCATTCCAGAGTACTAGACATTTCTGTGAGAAAAAAAAAAGATATTATATTTTTTTTTTATCTAATACAGGAAGTTTATAAATATATGAGTAAAATGAAGTACACTTACTATTTCAGGTAAAATATGTTCTAAGTACTGTGTAGGTCTCGTGTTGTTCTTAGTTCTGTAGTGTCTGTGAGGTAATTATGTTGGAAGCCAATTTATCTTCTTCTCGTATATTCCATTTTAGAACATATTGTATTTAAATGAATAGTTAGTGTGTTACATATATGGGTTACATTTCTTATGTATTACTACATATAATGTGTATGTGTGTTGCTTTTTGAATTTGTTAAACGTTCCTATGTTATGATATAACAATCAAACATACCCCCGCAGAGTTTTTAGGTAGTGGTACTGTTCTCCAAACATGTCCGCGGACATAAAAAGAGTTTGCGGACATCAAGTTCAGTAGAAGAGGTTCAGTATGTTCCATATTAATGTACATAAAGTCAAAGTTCTTATTGTTAAATTGCGCTACTAAAAACCTATGAAATTCAGTGAAAAAACTTTGCTAAAGGGACGTTATGGTTAAGTTGCGCTACTAAAAACCTATGAAATTCAGTGAAAGAACTTTGTTAAAGGGACGTTATGGTTAAGTTGTGCTACTAAAAACCTATGAAATTCAGTGAAAAAATGGTGTCAAAAGGACGTTATGGTTCCAAGTAAAACCGAAAAACCCTTGAAATTTGCCAGTTATGGTAAGCTAAGCAACCATAACTCGCGCCACCACCGTGCACTGCTAAGACTAACACCCAGGACATCAAAGATGACATCACAAATGCCATTGATGACATCACTGATGACATCACATGTCTTGCTCACTCTTTTTTCTTTTGCTGACATATCTAGGCCACATGGTTTTCTTCAGTAACAGTCAGAAACGAAACATTTTATTTTATTTGTAGATGTATCCTTCAAGTAGGTTCTTACAGTAATTCCCTTAGAGTCCAGTCACATCATATGAAACATATACATACGGGAAGACACAAGCTTGAAAGACAGCAATCCTTTTTGTGCATAAAGATAGTCAATAGACTTATGAGCACTTTCTGATAGTTCTGTTTTTTTTTTTATGGCTGTACTTTCCCTGTATATGGTCATATTTGTATACATTGTACTCACACTACTTTCCTTAGGGTCCAATCACATCAAGTGATACATATACATAGGGTAAATAGCAGCTTTGAAACAGAGCAATCATTTATTTGCATGAAAATAATCAGTTAAGTTATGATTTGTTTCTGCTACTACTTGTGCTTTTTTGCTAACTTCACTTTCCCTGTATATACCCATATTGGTATGTGTTCTTGTGTCTTTGTGTTTTGGCTATAGTAATGCAATTATGTAATACATGTGTTTTATTAGCTACTTATTACATATTTCACAGTACACAAAAATCTACTAAGAAAACAATTATCATTTCATTATTCAACATATTAACATTACAAATATTATACCTTCATCTTGTACGCTGCACACAATGTTATGTTTCTGTATGAGTAGCTTAGTATACTAGATAGAACCCCATAATAGAATGCTATTTATATCAATGCATCGTTCAATGCACTAATTGGGGTATGATATTTATTGCAATGATCCTTGACACTTTTTTCGCAACATTATAATAAGAATCCCTTGTACACATATTTCATGAAAAGTACATGCACATTTGATGTCATCAGTGATGTCATCAATGACATTTGTGATGTCATCAATGACATTTGTGATGTCATCTTTGATGTCCTGGGTGTTAGGCTTAGCAGTGCACGGTGGTGGCGCGAGTTATGGTTGCTTAGCTTACCATAACTGACGAATTTCAGGGGTTCAGGGGTTTTTCGGTTTCACTTGGAACCATAACGTCCCTTTAACAAAATGTGTTCACTGAATTTCATTGGTTTTTAGTTGCGCAACTTAACCATAACGTCCCATTAACAAAGTTTTTTTACTGAATTTCATAGGTTTTTAGCAGCACAACTTAACCATAACGTCCCTTTAACAATGTTTTTTCACTGAATTTCATAGGTTTTTAGTACCACAACTTAACCATAACGTCCCTTTACAAAGTTTTTTGACTGAATTTCATAGGTTTTTAGTAGCGTCCCGTTAACAAAGTTTTTTTACTGAATTTCAGAGGTTTTTAGTAGCGCAAGTTAACCATAAACTCCCTTTAACAAACTTTTTTCATTAGCACACAGACAATATACAAAGATGGAGTGTAAAAAGCAATTTCTCAGGGATGGCTTTACAAAGAATGTTGCAAAGTAAGAATTTATGCTCGTTCACAGTGAAGGTCAGCTGCTTCCATTTTTTGCTCACGGGCCAGAGTGGCCCACGACTCGCACTATAAGGTTCTATTGTTTTTTGACCTTGACAAACAGGGATCGTGCCAAAAGACTTCTTTTGAAGGAGGGGTGCAAAAACGTAAGAGACGATAAGGATGACATTTCTGAAACTAAACCGCTTTTATATATTATATCACTATGAGAAAGATCGTTGGCACAGACAGAGTCGTATTTAGGGACTGCATTACGCGTAGACAATGGAAAATGCCAATATAATGTAAGTAACCCTTTAGATTATTTTATACCGGAATATAATAACAATAGCGTGGCGTTAAACCCAGTTAAGTTGTACTTGTTCGTTCAATGTGGCATATTGTTTTGTACCGCGCACTATCACCGCCGGAGTGGTCCCCTGGTGCTCAGATGGCTCTGAAAAAGTCAGAGGAGAGAGGGTGGGTTAGTGGGAATAAGTTAACATACTCTGTTGCACTATCCTCGCTAGCAAATAGTTTCATACCCTAATAAATAAAATGAATATTTTTAATGAAGATCGGCTCGTGAGACTAATTTATGTTTTTAAAACGCCCTAATAAATAAAATGAATATTTTTAATGAAGATCGGCTCGTGAGATTAATTTATGTTTTTAAAACAGGTACATCCTTCCCTACTGTCAATGCCGCGATTTTCAGACCCCGGCCGACGGATTCTTCAACTGCCAGGTGCAGCTACTTCTAAACAACTTCATGACCCTCACCATTTTATGGGACAATCACCAAGTACAAATATCCCCTTACGCGGTACTAGCGGCTAGAAGCAACATACCAACCATTATGGTGGTCTAATGCCTCGTTGTTGGAACAGCATTCCGATTATCAGTGCGACCATAGTGCTTCTTTTATCATAAACCAACACCCTGTGTACCCCAAAGGAACGACGCGTGACTCAAGATGAACTTTGGTCGATCGACAGCAAAGACAAATGCAAATCGCTGAATATTGTCTAAACATTTGATGTCAAATAAAAGTACTTTACGAAATGTACAATCTTGCTGTTTGCTTTTAAATCACAGTTTCATATTCTGAATTGTGGCGCGCTGTGTTGTGAGATGATCTGTGTTGTTTTCCGGGTTCTGTATAAAGTCGCGTAGGACTGGAGACAACTGGGCCTTACGCGGTACTAGCGGCTAGAAGCAACATACCAACCATTATGGTGGTCTAATGCCTCGTTGTTGGAACAGCCTTCCGATTATCAGTGTGACCATAGTGATTCTTTTATCATAAACCAACAAACTGTGTACCGCAAAGGAACAGCGTGTGACTCAAGATGAACTTTTGTGGATCAACAGCAAAGACAAATGCAAATCGCTGAATATTCTCTAAACATTTGATGTCAAATAAAAGTATTTTACGAAATGTACAATCTTGCTGTTTGCTTTTAAATCACAGTTTTGTATTCCGAATTGTGGCGCGCTGTGTTGTGAGATGATGTGTATTGTTTTCCGGGTTCTGTGTAAAGTCGCGTAGGACTGGAGACGACTGGGCGCGTTTGGCTACGCACCCTGTAACATCATGGAGAGAGACGGGGAATATGAATGCTTTGATAATGTCAGGCTTAGGGGCGGGAGATATGATTTAGTGTCGCAAAAGCAGGTCAGCCGGGTCGATGGGGCAAGTGATAGGATTATCACATAATGTCGGCTCACAGCAGCCTGATTTATCGTTTGTTTAGTGGACAATAAGTCGGGTAAGGGACATAGTAAAGTGTAATGTCAACGGACATAAGGAGGGTTCTTAGAAAACTTTCAACCTGACAACGAACAATACGAACAGCGTTCTCAGACCACCCCAATTTTGTTTAATTGCAAACATTACCTCCACGTCCACTCTTCCTCGTCCCAGTACTTACTTCATGAGGTCCCTGCCGCTGACACAGGAAAATTCTACTATTTCTTTAAATTCCTATAACTCCTCCCCCACATCCACATCACTCACTTTCATATTACCAAGCCGGAGCATGGGACCTTCCCCGCAGGGAGGGTGAGGAGGATTGTCAGTACTGTGACGAGGAAGAGTAGGACTAGGAGTAATGAAGATTACTGGTAAGTAATCAGAGCATTTCAGGACACCGTTAGTGTTCTTAGAAAACATTCAACTTGCCAGAGTACAATACGGACAGCGTCCTCAGGACACCCCCATTTTGTTTATGTAGGAACATTTAAGGACAGAACAGCCGTGTTGTCCGCAGACAAATCGAACACAACAATAGTGTCTAGCACATAAAATGAACAGAACATTGAACCTATCTCAGACTCCCCCACCCTCCCCAAACACTCTTACACACCAACACACTCCACTAAATACAATTTTTAATCCAAGTTTCACCGCGCTGTCTGCGGTCGTCCGTGAATGCAAGATGGCGGGCTCCACAGAAAATCTGACGCGCTTCACGCACCATGCCGTCCAATCAGCGAACATGTCGCATGTCCGCGGACATCACGCAAGCCGCTCGGCCAATCAGGGCACTGTCCGTGGAGCGAACCGGGAAGTCCGTCCGCAAAGTGAACAGAGATATAACTAATTTTTTTGCCTTACATTTTGGTCATTTTTAAAAAAACAACTTGATGGATTTACACCAAATTTGCAAAAGCGCGCTTTCGGGACCAAGCCCCCGCTCCTCCCATAAATTTGGTGTAAATCCGTCCAGCGGTTTGGGCTGTAGGCGTGCACAAAGTTTTTTCCCATTATGTCTATGGGAAAAAACAAAAGTTTTGGGACCCCCCCTATAACTTTGCCCCCCCTGGACCAAACCTCTCCAAACTTTGCAAAAACATTCAAAGTGGGCCATATATATATACTTTTTTTGCAAAGTTTGATGAGGATTCGTCCAGAGGGAGCGAAGTTATAAGCCACCCAAAAAATGCTCTTCCTATGGAAACACCAACTTAACCATAACTACATGGACGCTACCGCTCCATGTAATATATGTATATATATATATATATATATATATATATATATATATATATATATATATATATATATATATATATATATATATATATACATATATATTACACAGCCACAGCATTGGCTGTGTAGTTATGGTTAAGTTTCTGTTTCCATAGGAAGAGCACTTATTGGGCAGCTCAAAACTTCGCTCCCCCTGGATGAATCCTCACCAAACTTTGCAAAAAAAAGTATATTGGCCAGTCTGATTTTTTGGCAAAGTTTGGGCATGCCTACAGCCCAAAGCGCTAGACGGATTTTCACCAAATTTGCAGCAGAAGCAGGAGCTTGGTCCCAAAAGTATGCTTTTGTAAATTTGGTGCCAATCGGTCCAGTAGTTTTCTTTAAAATGACCAAAAAGTAGGTCCCAATAAATTAGTGATATATATGTCCGCTCCGCGGTCACACTTCCCTGTTCGCTCCGCAGACAAGATACCGATTGGCTAAGGGGCTGGCGTCATGACCGCGGACATGCAATTTCTCTGCCAATTAGCTGTAGTGCGACGTGTTCTGTGTCAGATTGTTTGGATGCGCCCGACATCTTGGTTCCGCCGACAGCGCAGCAGCGCCCAGCGGCAACATGCGATTTCGAAACCTATTTTGCTGTGTCATAGTGCTTGGGGAGGTTCACACAGTAAGAGATGGGTGAAAAACTGTATTTGTTTAGGCGGTAGGTGTTAATGATGTATTCTCTATGCACGCCTTGTTTGGAATGTTTGTGCGTACATAAAAAGAAGATTTTAATAGGGGTAGTATTTCAGTCCGTTCTGTGCACAGGCACCTTGAAACTGTTCGAAGGACACGCGTGGTGCCCACTGAAGCATACCACAACTATCGATACACCCCTACTACAGCACATCACTCAGGTGGTTGTGGGGAGAAGGCCATGCACCCGCGAAAAAACTTGTCAACTCTAAAGTTATAAGCCTACATGGATTTTACATAGTGCGGTGGTTGTGTGCAGGACGTACAGTTTTGGGTGCATGGCTGCAGGCTGTGGGCCATACACAGAAGAGTGTAGACCCTACCCACAAGCAGTGTAGGATATCACATTCATACATCACACCCATACATTTGATTATGTATCTGGTAGGTGTGGGCAGGGCCTAGAGTCCTGGGTACAAATTGAGTGCATGGTACAGTTATAATGTTTCATTGTATGGATGTGTCACTCATGTATAAGCAACCATGGGTGTAATATGCTGCGGTGGTTGTGGCCAGGGCCTAGAGTCTTGGGTGCATGGCCGTAGGCCATACTTCCAAGACTCTAGGCCCTGGCCACAAACACTGCAGCATATTACAGAAATGGATACACCTGTAGTATTGCTTATGGGTCAAATGGTTGTTGAGAGTGTGTAGAGACTTGGCTGCATGGCCGGAGGTCATGCACCCAAGAACAAAGTTATACGCACTGGAGCTATAAGCCACTTCACACCCATACATTGAAATATGTATGGACATACATCTAAGACTTTAGGCCTGGCCACAACCACTGCAACATATCACAGCTATAGATACGCCTGTAGTATTGCACATCACTCAGGTGGTTGTGGGGAGGCCCCAACAGCACATTTATATGTAGTGTTGTTACAAGCCACAATGGGTGTGATATGGTGTGGTAGTTATGGCCAGGACGTAGAGTCTAAAGGCCATGCACCCAAGAACACAGTTATAAGCACTGCAGTTGTAAGCAATATGGATTTTATACACTGCATACCCATACATTGAAAAATCTATGGCCTTACACCCAAGTTTGTAGCCTGTGGCCACAACTACTGCAGCATATCACAGGTATAGGTTCACTCGTACTATGAAACATCATTCAGGTGGTTGTGGGGAGGGCGTAGCGTAATTAGAAGCCACAATGGTTGCGATATGATTTGCTGGTTCTGGCCAGGACACAGAGTCTTGGGTGCATGGACAAAGGACATGCACCCAAGACTGAAGTGATAAGCAGTGAGGTTATAAGTGAACATGGGCGTGGTGTGGTGCAGTGGTTGTGTGCACGTTCTAGTGTCTTGGCTGCATGGCTGCAGACCATGCACCCAAAACTAAACTTAGAAGTAGTCAAATTAGAAGCACCATGGTTTTGATATGCAGCGATGGTTGTGGGTAGGACCTATAGTCTGGGTTGCTTGGCCGTAGGGTGTAGGTGGTAGGTTATACATCAAAGATGCTAGGCCCAGCCTACAGCCACTGCACCATATTACTGTTATAGATTAGCCGTGTAGATTTGCATATGTATGAAATGACTGTAATTATACTTACTGTTTAATTTGTTCAGAATCCATATATGTTTTACATGACTGTAGTACTTGGCTGAACTAGCCTTTTTTTGATTTCTGTGATAAAAGAAAAAAGCATGTTAGTGTTTGCATTTTATGAAGACTTATTACATTGTATAATAGACAGTTTCGCTTTTTTTTTACCCTCATATTTAGTTTGCAAACCAGTGTACTGTGTATTTTGCTCAGTTTCTGTGTTTGTTTTTCAAATCCTTGGGTCTGGGTGAAAAAAATCCTTGTCGGATTAAAAATAAACTTTATTTGCTATACTACAAACTATTTCTTTGCTTTCTTTGAGTGTTTCCTTGTTCTTTCTGATTAATGTTATGTTTGTTGACTTGTTGCTGATTTTTAACAGCAGTTAGATACCTGTTGGCGTATTCTAACTGTGCATTTGTTGTTATGGTTCTGTGGTATTCATTTATCTGTGTCGTAGTTATGCATTCTTGGGCAGTTAGATACCTGTTGGCGTATTCTAACTGTTTGTTGTCTTTCGCTGCATTTTAGGGTAATGTTGAAGTACACATTAGTCATTAAATTCTGGCTTTAAGAAGATTAAATATGCATTTGTAAGATTAGCTGGCAATCTCTACTTTAGAGCAATGGTGCTATCATTACATTCCACAAATCCACATTTTTTTTTTAATGTATGCAGTGTAGTGACCTGCATTGGTTGTAGCTCCTGCATGGTAGATTATACCTATTTTTGTAAAGGTTTTCTTTCCAAGTGACACTTGAACGTGTGTGAATCCAGTCAGCTTGCAGTTGTTTTTTGTACCATCTGCATTTTAACGTAGCAACATAAGTATTATGTACTTACTATGAGTTTGTATCAGTAAGGTGGAGCGATTGTCTGAATGGCACATAGTACATAATCTGCCATGGTTTGCATTCTGTACAATTTGCTGAAATGGAATGGATTCAAAATTAGGTATGGATACATACACAAATCACTCATTTGGGATTTGTTCCTGTATCACATTGCTACAGAGAGTGCATGTATGTTTCCACATGTATGAAATCTGGAAGATTTCATTAATAGGTATGCTTTTGTTTTCCAGTACTTGTAGTAAGTGCATTAGAAATTCTTGTGGATCTTCTTGTCAGATTATAGTGAATCTCACCATTCCAGCACAGTAGTCCAATTCTTGTCTTATTCCGTGAACGCTGTACGTGTTGTCAGGATTGTTTTTTGCATTTCTATGAAGGACTAACATTTGCAAACACAATTGGTCTGTACTGTGTAAGTAAATATTGTTAACAATTGGTGGCAATTGAAATAGAATATTAATTGCTACATTTGCGTAGCAATTTACACCAGTTTCATTTGAAAATTTGAATGGACCAGCTAGTTCCGTATCTGAGTGCTTTTTTCAGAGTTTCTCTTCCTTTTTTGAAGAAGTACCTGGTTTACTTTGCCTGATAGGTTTTTCTTTGCTTGTGGTAATTGATGAGTTTTTACCTTCTTTTGTTTTCTCTGAAGGATTTGCTGTCAGATTATGTTGCATTTCTGTTTGAATTAGTTTTCTTTTACCACATTTTACTTTTTCTGAAACAGGATATTGTTTCAATTGGGGGGGTGTACAGTGAACGCAGTCTATTGTATTCTAAAATGCAAGGAATATCAGCGTTCACTTTCTGTCAAGTGTATGTAAGCGTGATAGTGCTAAGTGGCTCATGCCTTCTTTAAAGACTGTGTTTCCTATATCTATCAATGCTTTGTCTAGGGTAAGACCTTGGAATTTATGAATGGTGACTGCATATGCAAGAGTTAGAGAAAATTGTTCTCTACGTACATAGATGTCTTTGAAGAGAAGGAATCGAGCTGTTGAGCGCCCTATCCTTTTTACTTCTGAAAGTTTGTCAAAGCGAATATTGACAAACTGAATGCTGTTGGCACGTGGGTATGACTGAAAGCCAACAACTGTACCCAGTGCCCCATTAACTAGCCCTTGCTCCATGTCAAGGTTACGTTTAAGCATTACTCTACAATTTAAGGATAATTTTAATATTTTTTCCATCCAGCTGTGTTGGATATTTTGATTTTCTAAGCTACTTAGTCTTGTTGTGGCTTGCTCACAGATGGGTAGTGTCATACCATGTATGTCTAGTTTGTCTGTGGCGCAAATTTCCATTATTGGTTGCATTTCATTATTTAACATTGTTTCATTGAATTTGCCACAGCTTGCTTGCAAGAGTTGGCATAAGGCCACACAATTGACATTTTTGTGCGCTAATTGTTCCATAACATCAGTAGCACATGCATTATCACCATAAAGTGCATGAATGTGCTGGTTTTTCAATATTGCTTGTGCTTCTTGAGATAGTACACCAACTCTAATACTTTTTAGGAAGTTGGCATAAGTGAGATCTGCATATTGCCGCATGTTTTCTGTTAATTCTCTGTATTGGAAATGTTGCCAAAGGTTGACATTTCCTATGCTGCCAACAGTTTTACACCAGAGTTTGTTTCCTACGGTTTTAAAAAATAGGTTCACCTTTCACTGGTGTCAATTGTAGAAGATCTCCGAAAACGATAATGTGTTTCCCTGCAAAGAGTTCTTCGTAGTTTGCTTTAAGTACTTCTTGCAATCTGAGGTGAATCACAGCCAACATTAGGTTGGAGACCATGCTCACTTCATCTATTAGTAGCATTTTCATTTGCTTTAATACTAGTGCGTAGTTCCACTGCAGCTGTTGCAGAAAGTTTGTAATAGTCTAATTTGTTTTGGTGTTCTACTGGAAGAAGTAGTAATCGGTGTAAAGTGACGCTGCCTATGTTGTAGGCAGCTAAACCTGTGGGGGCAGTTACAACAGCTTACAGTTTGTCAGTTGCTGAAGGAACTTGCTGATGATTTTGATTAAGAATGTTTTTCCTGACCCACCTTCACCACTGACATACAGCAGTATTGGTTTGAAATTTTGGCAGGTACATTCTTTATTTTCGTGTTGTACGCCATGTGCAATTTGTTTTGTTACATCTTCAAAAATGGTGCGCTGATCTTTGTTAAGTTTTGCTTGTTGTACAGTTAAGTCTTCTATATTTTCTTGATAGTGACACATGGTGTTTTCCACTTCTGTCATAGCTAATTCTGCCTCATTTGCTAGTAGTGGCTGTACTAGTGGTTCTTGACTTCCTGTTACAGAAGGTTGACTACTGTCGGAAGAGTCCTTATCTAGTTGGGCCTGAAGTTCTTCTTCGTGTTGCTGTTCATTGTGCAACATTGTTTTGTACTGCGTAAAGTTCACATCGGTGATGGCGCTTTCATTTGCTTTTAAAGCATCTTCATAGCAGTCATAGTTATCGAGTATCTCTTCCTCTTTTCTCCATGGTTTAAAAAATTGTAGCACAGACATGCAATATAGTTCTTTCTGTTGAGGAGTTTTTAATGACAATTTAACATGACATTTAACATTAAGCTTCGTTTGGTAAGTTTCACTAATCTTCCTTCACAATCTGTGATTCTATATCTGCCTTTGCTTTCATCAGGTTTTATATTATTTTTGAATGCAAAGTTTTGAGCTATGTGGTGGACACATGCTTTCCAAAGTGCTACTCCTGTTCGGATAGTATGTGTCCAGTAAATTGTTTTTTTAAATGTCTTGGCTGTTGGGATCATTTCTGGCAATTGTTTCTATGTCCTCATATGATTTCAGAACTCTTTTTCTAGATTTAGCAGGACCAAGACTTAGCCATACTATGTTGTCTGATTTTCCGTACAAAGCAGTACCGGTTAAACGATCTGCCGCTTCATAGGAGCCACATTCTCTATGAGAAAGGATTTTTATGCCTAGGCTGTACAATTTCTGAGATAGTGTTTTGTCTGATGATAAGTCATCCCAGAGATCTTGAAGCTCTGTAGTCATCCCAGAGATCTTGAAGCTCTGTTTTTTCTGCTTTTGTTAAGTAGGCTGTAACATATTGTACAACAGCAGTGGAACTGTGTGCAATGTACTGCCCATCTATGTTTGCATTCCATAAGATGGCAATGATTGCATTGTAATCATTGATATATTTAGATTCTTCGGTTCTTTTTATGTAATACGTGTACTTAAGTGATTTACCTTTCACACTATGTCGAACTGAAGACATGATGTTGTTCACTTCACCTGTTTCGGTAACTGGACTAGGGAAACCAAACCGGCATTTGGTGTAGTACTATGTGTCCGTTGTGAAGGGATTTTACAAGTGACATATTTTTAGAGGAACTGCAAAACAGTGGCATCAGTGTCGTGACCAAATTTAGGTGCACCTTTGATCCATAAAATCATGTGAATATGTGGTGCTCCTCTCGCTTGGTATTCTTTTCTCCAAAAGAAGTGTTGCACTTCTCCGAGGGGAGAAACAGTTTTATTGCAAATAAAGTGTAGCATAGCAATGAAACAATGATGGAAATATCTTGACACATTAACTGGATCTAGACAGCAAAGTTCCCCAGGTGTTAAAAAATGTATGTTGGTTTTGTTGTTTGATGAGTAGGAACTCATGTAAATATCCCCATGCATATTCTGCACAACTTAGTGTAACAAACCAAGTCAGTGGTCCAAGGTTTCTGATCATACAACGTACGTCTCTGTGCTGTCGCAACCAGTATTCTTTTGTACCATGCATGTTTGCAAACAAATTTGTTATACTTGATTGTAAAAACTAATTTTTTTCTTGTACTTTTTGTATTAATTGTGTAGCTGACATATTTTGAAAGTGAGTTCCAGGTTTCAAAATGTGTGCAACTCTGTAACATAGGGTTGCTAGTTCACTTTCAAAGAGTAGGTGGAATATGTATTCCACATTTTGTCTAAACCTGGAATCTTGCGAATACATTCATAATGAGCAGTATTCTGATGCTGTAATCTGAGTGGGTCTATCATCGTATCTTCCACCTTTGCCAGTAGGAAACAGCAGTTGAAAAGCAAATGATTCTATACTTTTTTCCCATATGCTCACTGGTGAACCTTTGGTTTGTCGCATTTGGTAGGTTTCTAGTGCATCATCTATGCTTTCATTGGAATGCAATCGATGAATTGTATACTGGTGAAAAAGAGTGGATACTGCAGCAGGATCCAGAAGTTCGAATTTTCCAGTTTCTGATGACTCTTCAATTATTTCAGATGTTTCCCTTAAGCTTTCTTCAATATTTATTTCCTTGTAGTATTCGTTATTGTCTTTTAGATATTGCAAGGCTTGTCTAGCTTTAGGTAAGCCCACCAGTTGTTGCCAAATTTGTTTGTCTTTTTTTGGTACACCATTTACCAAGACAAGTAAAGAATGCTCTATTGAACATTGCACCCCTAGAGTGTGTACATTTTCTGTTAGATCTAATGGCAAATAAACTACTTTGCCACAAATGCCTTTCACCAATTCAGAGGGAGGTAAATTTGCTGTTTTTGGGTGAAGGCGTATAATTGCTTGGAATGGGTGAACTGTTTGAATTATGATCCTCTCATATAAATTGAGTTGTTGCAGGGTTTTTGGTAGTGGGAACAATTCTAAATTATTTGTGATAGCACGTGAAGGAGTTTGGTTATTGTCTAGTTTTGTAGGGCAGTAACTACAACATATTAGGGGTTCACTTATTTGATATTTGTTTTCGGCTAAAAAGTAGAGGGCTAATTCAAACCATTTGGAATCTTCATTGTCTTCTATTTTGTATGCTATGTCTATATTTTTTGTGTTCCTTTTGTAAAACGTTCTGCGGCAACACATACACACATGGTTTGGTATTTCAGCCGATGCACTTTTAAATTTTAGTATTTCTTTTTTTATGTGTGTAATAGAAGGTTTCTATGTGCATAAATGTTGCTAGTCTGTTCTAAAACTATTGCATTGTGTAAGTGGCTTTCACTTCCAAAATATTTTCTCTGGATACGGTCAATTTCTTCTTGTAGATATTTGGGTGTATCATGCAGAAGAGTGTTATGTAAATTGGCTAATTCTGATGCTGGAATTTTAGCATAGTATATTTTATACACTAGATTGCTTACATTTGAATGATGTATTGATATCCTTTAGATATCATGGAAGGTGCTTTTGCAAATAGGTCCAGAAATGCAGGCTAATGAATGTCCTTGTAGTCCTGTGTATTTGCGCACTGGACAGATATCCATATTTTGCAGCACTTTCATTTTAATTTTGTCTTTACCTTTCACATACTGATTGAGGAACTGATGTAAAGATTTGAAAGATTTGTTAGGAATGGCACACATTGACGCGCATGGCCATTTGTATACTGGACGGTCTGGTTCAGTCGAATCGAGAGGTAATTCTGAGATTTCAGGGAATACTTTTCTAAGCAGTGTTTCTTGTTCCATGATGCTATTATTGATTTGTTCATACCCTTGTCCACTGCTATGGATGGCAATTGTGTTTGTTTGATTTTGTTTGTATGCTTCTTCATTGAAATATGGTTCTGTGGTTGTTGTGTGACTCCATTCACCTCCACAAATCTGTAAGAAGTTATTTTTGTTCACATTCCGTTTATTGATAAGTTTCTTTTGTAGTTTGGTACTTGGTTTTGTTAGTGGTTTCATTCTATTTAACACTAATATAAACAACTTCCTTTTGAGAATGATTGCACTGTCCACGAGAGCTTGTAGGATTCATTTTCTATGGCAGGATTTAAGGGTTGAGGATGATTTTGGTCCTCTTCTTATTAGATTCTGAAGGACTCTTTGGCGAAACATTTTTCTAAAATACTTTTTTTACTATAGGTTCTTGTTACTGTATCAGGATTAATAGGAGCATTGCTAGCAGTACTGGTAGCCAATTTTTTCTGAAGAGTTTTGTGTTTCGTGCCACATTTTGTTGGAGGAGGTAAAGTTTCGGTAGTTGAAGCTTCAATTGTTTTGCTAAACGATTGTATTAGCTGTTTTGTTCCAATGTTCTCTACAATCTCTGCTAGAGATGGATGCTTAGGTTGGACACTTTTATTTTTATTTGCTCTACTTCTGCGTTCCTTTCTACGGATTTGCTTTTTGGTAGGCATTCTTGGGGGGTCTGTTGAAAAAAAGAAGGCATGGTTTGGTCTGTTGTACAATGTATGTGTGCTGTGTGCATGCGTGCATGAGTTTAAGCTCTTTGTGGTGGTGTTTGAATGTGCATTGGCCTCTTACAATGATTTGGGAAGGCTAGTTTTCTGTTTGCATACTACTAAAATGTGCTTCAGCTGAGAGTAGAAAGTGGGCTAGTGGTGAGGAGAAGCATTAATAGTGAACGTACTGGCATAAAATTTAAACAGCTATTTGTTTTCTAGTACTAACATTCTAAGGGTGCTGTATGTTATTTGAGTTCCACCCATACAGGGATTTGTGAGTCATTCTGCCTGTTATTCTTTGTTTAATAAATGGGGATTTGTGGGTAGAATGGTTCAGAAATCACTGTTTGCTTTGGTGTGCAAATTAAATACATAACCCACAAAGTCTGTTTGAGGAATAGTTAGAATATGAAGGTCGTACTGTACTTACTTTTTTTGCAGAATTACCAGGTTTCTTCGGATATGTCATTTGCAGTGTAGATGCTGTTGATTTTCAGGAGCGTAGTCTTCACTGCGATTGTAAAAAGAAGAAGTTAGTAACTTTGTGTGTTTAAAGCAGTGATGTTACTGTACACGTTAATTTTGCATCTTTCATCAGAGTATTCTCCTTTGATATTTCAACACAGTGCATGTGTGCATTTCACTTCACTATGTGCTGCCTTTCTATGTTACTTGCAGTATGTCAGTTGCACGTGCTTCAGAAATGAGTACATTTTTTAGGTTACGATAATGCCTTGTTTCTTTTAAACAGTGTTCTCTATAGCAGAGAGGTTTGTAAGCGATAAGTCACTATAGTAAATGGCAAACATTTCTGTACTTTCATATTATAAGTACGATTTAGAAAAATCAGAAGACCCTCGAAGGGAGATGTCACCACAGCAATCGGGAGTGTTTACTTTTTTTCATACGATCTGATTGGAAGTAGCATTTATGTTGGCGGTACACAGTAAAAAATTGTGCCATTTTCTAATGGGAAATCGAGTTTTGCATTAACTAGGGAGGGTTGAAACGTATGTATAGGTTATGCGGGAGACAGTAAGAAGTAGTGCGGGTTGTCAATGAAAAATCGGACATCTTGCACTTAAAGGGGGAGCGTTGGTATGTATTGGCTATACAGATTTAGTGGCATTAATTTGTTTAAATGAAATCATAAGGGTTGCACATGTTCTCTGATTAAAATATGCATACCTGTACTTTATACGCATGAATGTGCGCATGCATGTGCGCATGCTTGGAGCTGTACGTAGAAATCTGCAACACTTGCACAGTAGTTTTTGAGTAGTTGCTTTGCAATGATATGCGACTTGCATTCAGAGTGAGTACATTTGAAGTGTGACATTTTGATGACCGAGTTAGATGTGGCGATGTTTAATGTGATTGGTGGATGGTTGTGTGACTGTTTGGCTGTATCCAATGAGGAAATGGATTCACGAGTGATGTGGAATAGGTAGAAGGACTGGCTAAGAGTTACGTGCCGCACGTAGACAACGCTTGTCCGCAGGTAGGGCGTGTCACATACGGGTTTCTACAGCTAATCCAGCATGGGAAGGGGACTGTGGGCATCAGCCAATTAGATGTTCACATTGTTCTTTTGTGTCGAAAGACGGTGCGTATACTGAAGATGGCAGAGGCACAGAGGGTCAGGGTTTTGGTCCTTGGAGATATTTTTGTCCATGGTTTACAGCACTATGCCGAAAGTAGACATGTGGCACATCATTTTGATGTGAGAGGAGTGGAGGTGGTGTGGAGCGCTGAGACTGATCGCAATGTTGCAGCAATTCCTCAAGTTTGCACCGAGATGCGTACGATGACCACTCCTCATGTGGTACTTTTGCACTATGGTGCTTGCCATTTGGGCTACGTGAGTTCACGTACTTTGTTGAAAGTTTTGGAACAGTTGGTTCAAGCAGTCATGAACATCTTTCCAACTGCGAAATAATTTTTTTCTGGGTTACTCCCTAGAGGAAAATGGGACAACAGTTCTGTTTTCTGTCCTGATCAAAGTATTGGGAGGTGTAACATCAATCGTGGCATGCATGCTTTTATGTTATGCACTGGTATGTTTTTATGCATCCACGAGAACATTGTTCCCAGTAATGCAGCTTATTTTGAAGCAGATGGTGTTGCGTTATCTTCTTTGGGAATGCCATGTTCTTTTGGAATGTGAGGCTTAGGGGAAAAGGGGAATAATATTTAAATGTACAGTCGTCAAGCTCTGATCCTGTACCTGTCTGCGAACATGGCAGTAGTTTGCAGGTGGCGCCTATTACCAATGGGGATTCTGAGATGGAGAAGCATTCAAATGAGAATGTGCGAAGGTAGGGATTGGTCAGTGAAGGTCAGTGGGTGTGTTCTGTATGGAGAAATTTAGTGAGAACGTCTTTTCCCTAAAAGGAGACCAGACAGCCATGGCTCTGTGTGCTCGAAAACAGATTATCTGGATTTTGGGAGACTCATGGATACATTGGTTGAAGGTGCATGCAGAAAGTTGTGGTCTATCTGCAGATCTTGGATTTCCTCATGTGGAAGTGCACTGGCATGGCGTGCATGGATTGAGGTGGCTGTACTTGGTACCTCTGTGCTAATTTGTAGACAGAGTGTCATCCTGATATACTTATCATTCATTGCCGAGGAAACGGTTTAGGCCATGTCTCTGGACTTTCTTTGTAATTTGCAATGAAGGAAGGACTTGCGAAAGTCATGGACATGTTTCCAAATTGCCAAGTAGTTTTTTCCCGTATTGCACAAAGATAAGAGTGGCTGCATTCTTCTGCATTTGGTCCACAAATGGAGAAAGCGAGGTGCAATGTGAATAAGGCTGTTTGTGACTTTCTAAGAGATGTTGGCATGTCCTCATTCCACAATGAAAACATTTTGTTTCACAGCTCTTTCATTTTTTGCAGAGATGGAGTCCATCTCACATATGCTGGCAATCAGATTTTTCTTCGCAATGTACAACATGCGTTGCAACTTTTTTTGGAATCATAGTCATCTATTTGGCAATCTGTTTTTTCCAACCTACAGTTTTTGAAGCACACACAACACCACCGAAAGGCTCTTTTCAGAGCCACCACTTACTCCCAGCGAAAAGTCCATTGGTTTTGCTTTGCTTGCACCCTCCATTTTTGTGTGTCCTACGACTGTCCGCAGACTTTCCCAAAAATGCGCGGGGGCCTACGACGGTCACTTGATAGTTCTATTGTTAAACTGAGAAAGGCTGCTCTGAAAAGAGCCTTTTTTGTAATTTTTGTTATTTTCCAGTTTACTGCTTTTAAGGACATGACACACTAGGAGAGGAGGGCAAAGGAGGGTAAGGAAGGAACACCAACCATGGGGGTAAGAAGGGCTAGGTGGAGAGATAAAAATATAGGGTAGGCTTTACTTAGGTAGGGAGCTGTTCGTCTGGTGCTCAGTTATCGTAGCCTCAAAAGCACTTTGAAGACTCTCCCCCCTGCAGAGTACTGCGTCACAGTACACACACAATATTGTGACCCTCGAAAGGTAAGGGTCAAAAGCATTGCGAATTGCTTGTGAGGCAGCTGGCGGGATGTGATCCCCCACGGGAGTGTCTCTTGTAGGGAGAGGATCGGACACAGAGGATGCTGTGGAGGAGCTCAATCTACTACGTTCTTCACATGGCACCACCTTGCGAATTTCCGCACTGTGAAACGAAGTTAGGTGTCGCTTCATGGTTGTCGTACCAAAGCTGTACACACCAGGTCTCCCGCGACTCAGCACCAACTGGCACAGGTTACACCTGACCAGGTTTGCACATCCTTTCGGTACGTTCCCAAAAGCGGAAAACAACCGCCACACCCACGACTCCTGGCGAGTGTTTGTAGTGCGGAGTTCCTCCACCTCATTCTCTTCTTCCTCAATCTCTACATCCTCACCCGTATATGCCTCTGCAGGCCCTTGGGGGGGTGGTGGCGGTGAATGGTTTGGGGGTGCTGCTGAGGTTAATGAAGCAACAGTAGCCATGGATGCCATAAGAATTATTTGCCTAATGGTCGCTACAGCAGTAAAGGCAGCACAACTCTAACTGCTATAGCAAGAAGCACAATGAAGATGAGCTTGGGCGTGTAGCCATTTATAGGGGTCAAGGGGTGTGGCTCGTGACCATATTGATCACTCAAAAGCGCTGCAAAAATTATAAACGACACGTTCACAAGTAGAGCTATTGTATGGGACATGTCCAATGGTGATTTCATACTGAAAGAATTATTTCCCATGTATGTATAAGTTATTTTGCAATGTTGCAGAAGCAGACAAAGCGTGCAAATTAGTCCACATGCTCAGCGTGGGTACGACCACATGATGACGTCCTGAACACATCTGAGAGGGAAAAGCGTGCCTGCTGGACAGCAAATGCAGACTAACAAACGTGCGCATGCGCGCCAGTGTTCTACGGACAGTGTTTGGGTCCTGCAACTAATTAAAAGTGCGACACAAGTGAGACAGACAGTTAGGGACAGGCGGGATGTTCGCAGTACTTATGGGTGTACTGCCCATGTGCGTACCCGATCTGATGACTATACGGACAGGTCCAGTGTCCTTAGGACACCTCCATTTTGTTTGATAACGAACATGCCGGCCACCGCGCCTGTTCTACGACGGTTCCATCTTGGCTGCGGACGATACAGACAGGTATAGTGTCCTTAGGACACTCCCATTTTGCTCATTTACAGACATCCCAGACACCTGGTGTGTTCTAGGAACATGTTTTATCTCTTTTGTGAGCAGTCCTTAGCACGCCCCATTCTGTTCATTTACGCACAACTTGCACAGATGGTGCATTCTAAGATCAGTTCCATCTTGGTTGGCATTGGTACAGGTAGGTGTATTGCCGTTAGAACATCCATATTCTATTGCTTACTGCTAGCTCGAACAGGCGCGCTGTTCGCGAACATTTTAAGTCTTTTTAAAAAAACATTTTTTTTCTCAAACCCTTCCTCTACAACAAATATGCAAAAACACACACACACTTCAATCAACAGAAATATAGGGGGATGCAGATACTGACACAAATATATAGCGAATTAGGGTGAGGAGATGATTTGTGAGGGGAAGAAGGGATGGATGTTTCATCAAAACGTCTATTTTCTTCTTGAAGGTTTGGGGACGTTCACTAGGGAATGGAGAAGGGGGGCAGGTACAGGTGGGACAGTGATAACATATTTTTCCTCTCACAAATTCCTCCTCAAATTGCCTTAAACTGTTAAAATTGTCATTTAGTGTGTCCATTTTCAGTTCTATCCTCTTCAGAGTGTCTTCCTCTGTGTCGTTGGTTGGCCTTTCTTCTTTTTTTTCCTGGTCTGTTAAAAATAAATATATATATGTTAAATGCCCATAAAATACTGACCATTATTTTGCATGTGCAGAGCACTGTGTACCATTACTATTGCTAATTTCAGACATTTCCCCATGCAGAAAATTCTCCTCCAGCCACTCCAAAGTACTGCACATTTCTGTATCAAAAGAACAGAAAGAAATTATTTTTTCTGCCCCTCATACCAAAAAAAGTACACACACATATAAGAAAAATTAACTTCACTTACTCCTTTGTTGTAATTTGTCTTCGTTGTAGTGCGTGCGTCTGCTGTCGGTCCTGGCTACAGAGTTTTTGTGAGGTAATTACGTTGAAGTCATACTTTCTTTTTTTATGGTATAATCCATTTCATTCTACATGGTCATTAAATGCATGGTTTTTGTTTCAGACGTTTAGGTTTCCCTATTTATTTACTAGTACTTATAATGTCTTTAGCCCTCATTATGACCCAGGCGGTAAGTATTCAACATTACCGGCATGGCGTAATTAACGTTTATGCCCTGGTCCGATGCCGTAAAGTCCGGCACATTCCGACCCATTGTGCACGAGCATTACGCCATGCCGGTAATGTAAACTACGCCATGCCGTAAAAGACCCCAAAACGGCCCCTACCGGCATCGTACGCCGCGCAAGGTGCACTACCGCCATCCATCACAGCGGCGACCGTAATTAGCGGTCACCGTAATTAGCGGTCCCCGCAATTAGTGGTGACCGTAAATAAGCGGAACCGGAAGTAGCGTCATCGCGGAGGAACGGGAAAGAGCACGGCGGCCATCTTTAAAAACACAATCCATTGGCATCCTCCCCAACCAGTCTACATCCGACCCTGAGACCTGTCAAAACCCATTACCCACCCATTTTCCCACTACAAAATGCCAAAAGTTGTCAAAAAGCCTGCGATCGGCAGCGGCAGGACCGCTTCACTCGGGAGGAACTCACTATGCTGGCGGAGACCCTCCAGGAGAATGCGGCGGTGGTCTTCTCCACACAAATGACCAGGCCGGTAATTGCTAAGAAGAAGGCCATATGGGCCCTGGTGGCACAGCGGGTCAGTGCGGTGGGAACCATACCCCGCAACGCACAGCAGTGTCGAAAGCGGTGGGACGACCTGAGGCTCCGCGTCAGGAGCATCCTCTCCGCAAACCGCAACCTGGGTCTGGCAACCGGGGGAGGATCGGATTCCCCAATTAAACTCCAGCCATGGGAGGAAATCTGTGCCTCCACAATCGGCATGGAGAGCATAGAAGGGGTAGGAGGGATGGAGAGAGGAGCACCGACATCAGGCGATGCAGGTAGGTGCCTCAAATCAAGCCATGCAATAGTCACTGAAGTCCATTCATGTGTAGCACAATGTTGCCCTAGAGTGTAAATGCAACACATCAGCAGGAGACTGCCCACAGCCACATCCGACCCGTACCCTGTACACATGTAGTATGCACACCCTAACTGCAGGCACCCACATACCTCCATGCTAAAGCCACACAAAAAGGAGACAACCTGCATGCCCCTGCCTCAAATGTGCTGCATATAGTAACCAAAATGATGTCAGTCATCGCGATTCCAATGTCCGCAGACCCATCAATAACACTCTCCCTCCTTTGCTCCACCACAGGCTCCAATTCCAACCCTGAGGATGAGGACACCCCTGCCACAACACAGCCAAGAGGACCAAGACCACTGTGCCAACACCCTCCACCTCAGCTGTAGTGACCAAGACACCGCAGCAGCCGAAATCCGTTGCCAGTACACAGGACGGGCCACTGACAGGCACCCCAGCAGGCAGCATGGCAGCAGCACCACACATCCCCACAATGTTCGCCACAGAAGACACAGGTTCTGCAGGAAGCAGTACCATAGGCAAAACTGCTGCCATTGCAGCATGCTCTGAAAGTGACACAGAGGAGCCCGATGTCGGACCCCCCACTGACCACCATCATTCCCCCTGTCTGTCCCAGAGCAGCCCCCATGAGGATCCCACACAGGGGCATTCAGAAGATGAGGACTGGCCATCCACGCCATGACCTGTCGAAAATCAGCAGGAGGGGATCAGCCCCTTCGTAACACCATCTGCAATAGGCATGGGCCAGCAGAGCCAACATTCCCTGGAGGAGATAATCACGCGCCAGCAACAACTCTCCTCGCTTCTGAATGAGCATGCTGCAGAATGTGGGGGGGCAAGCGCAGCTATGGAACGATGTACAGAGACCCTGAGGGCTGAAATGGAGCGGAGCACAGAGACCCTGAGGGCTGAAATGCAGTCCTCTCAAAGGACATGTGTGCGGAACTTGCCGCCATGCGGCGCATGCTCTCAGAGCTAGCCCATTCCATTCGGGATATGTGTGCACATGAGCAGGCAGGGACCTCCTCCGCTGCCAGTTCCACCCAAAGCAGCCCCATCCACCGATCGGGAAGGAACCTGCGCAGCACAGGCACGGGTGCCCCGGGGGCCTGGAGAGGGGGCTTGCAATAGCGGCTGCCCACCGTTATCATGCAACATTAGCCACTTAGTCACAGGGTGTGTTTTGGGGAGTCCAGGGGGGAGGGGGGAGTGGGTGTGTTGGGGTGTTCAGGGGGGAGGGTGGAGGGGGGAGTGGGTGTGTCTCAACAATTCACATTTAAAATGCACATTTTCCTTTTGCACAAATCAAATGTGTGGACATTGTTCATTGCGTATATGTGTGCTTTATTGGTGTACAGTCCACAGCGTGCATGTCCCCGACACACACAGTGCCCCAAGTGCCGTCTCCATGTCATACACACCAGCCGTGTGTGCTAGAAGCATTGGTTGATGATATCTTGATGCATTTCACGCCCCTCCTCTGCATCACCTCCTCCATGAGGTGCGGCCCCATCTGCACCCTCCTCATCCTCATCGTCAGGTGGTTGCAGTTCTGCGTCAGGGGGCAGGGGCACATTTCATCTGATGCACATATTGTGTAGCATGACACATGCCATGACGATCTTTGCCACCTTCTCATGGCGGTAAAGGAGTGCGTCACCAGACCTGCTGAGGCAGCAAAACCGTGCCTTCAATAGGCCGAATGCCTGCTCAATAACCCCACGGGTACTTGTATGTGCACGGTTGAAGTCCTCCTCGTGCTGGTTCTGTGGGTTCCGGACTGGTGTAAGGAGCCACCTCTTCAGGGGATAGCCTGCATCACCTGTATGTGGGCGAGAATGTATGTGTCAGTCATGACGTCTAATTCAAAACATGATGTGCCACCATGGCTTGCATCCAACTGTTAATTTGGACCACTTCTAAATGCACTAATTGATTCACACTATGCGACCGGTATATGCTCATGGCTCTCATGCCCTGTTTTGCATGCCATCTACCAATGTATGCTGGGGGGTCAAGTGCCTTGTGAGTGCCCATCCACTGTGTTCGTTCATGCCGTTTGTTTTGGTGGCCTGGCACGTGTCATGTGATGTCAATGCTCACATTATTGCAACATTGCTGTCGGCCTCATCATGACCCCAGTGAGCAATACTGATGTTTATAGGGACATTTTGGGGGCCCTGCTGTCTGTGTGATGGTGTGTTGATGTTTCTGTCCGTCATGTGCTCCTTCGTGCGCAGTTATGGGGGACAGGCCTTTCGGTTGATCGTGTTTGGTGACGTACATGTAGGTGCATTTCGTTGTAGTGAATGTGGTCTGAATTGGTACAATGCACTTGCAGATGGTTGTGTCATGGTTGGGACACAACCTCATTCACATGGAAGGGCTGCATACATCAGGCATTGGGTTTACTGGTGTTGGGTGAAGTTTGTGTTGCTTTAGGGTATGATCTGGCTCTGTTGTCTCTGCTACTCACAGCCAGGTGGAGTATGCATTACCCCACCGCCTTTCAGCCAGGTGGAGTATGCATCATTCCCCCCCCTTTCAGCCAGGTGGAGTATGCGTCATTCCCCCCCCCCCCTTTTAACCAGGTGGAGTATGCATCATCCCCCCCTTTCAGCCAGGTGGAGTATGCATTGGTACATCGTTCACCTACCCACTTCACATTTCCATGGTCATGACATTAGACTCACCGAGTAGCCAGGATCTTGGGCCTGCATGTCACTCCATGTAGCATGGTATTGTGGAGTTCCTCAGGACCATTGAATCATGGGTTGCTCCGGGGAATCGGGCACAACAATGTGTGATGATCCTGTTGGAGTCACAGACCATTTGCACGTTGATTGAGTGAAATAGTTTACGGTTGCGGTACGGTACCTCCATGGCATGTGGAACCACCAATTCCACATGGGTGCAGTCGATGCCACCAATGCAACCAGGTATGCCGGCTAGTGCATGGAAACCAACTTTGGTGTTTGCAAACTCCTGGGCAGTCCGTGGTAATGAGATGTGGTCGTCTGTGTGCTTGAGGAGGGCATCGAGCACTTGGAGCAGTATACGTGTAAATAATGGTTGTGAAATGCCATGCCCCACTGTGTGCTGGTAGGTGCCTGTGGCCAAGAAGTGGAGTACAGACACTACATTCAGTAGGGGTGGGATGGCGGTTGGTGTTTATATCATGCTGACAATGTCGTCGTGTGTCATGTCTACGATGGCGGTGAGGGTGTCCCGGTCCAAATGGTACAGGGTGTGGATCTGCTCAGCAGTGAGGTTGAATGGACTGGCTCTGATGCGTGGGATTGGGGGCTGCCTGCGTGGTGGCACTGGCTGTGCTGGTGGGGCTTGCTGGCCCTGCCTTGCCCTCCTTCTCCTGCGTCTCCTCTGTGCTGCCTGTTTTTGTTGTTGTTGTTGTTGTTGTAGCACTTGCATTGCTATCAGGTCCTCCAGCCCCAACATTGCTAGTCCTATTGGTATCATTGTGGAGTGTGACTGGGTGTGGGAAGGGGTGGGGTGTGCTCTTTTTGTACTTCCTGAGTCTGTATTGCCTCCACCTGTGCTGATTCTGTGCACCTGTGGCAGCTGGGTTCACTTTACATGGCCATTTACGGTTGGTTCACGATGGCGTAATTAGCACCATGGCGGTAAGGTACTTAACGGGCTTTGTGATGGCGTTAGGTGCATGTCCGCTTGGGTCGTGATCCGCTTAGCTTTGCGCCATGCCGGTATTTACGGCGTGGCAGGTCGCGTGCGCGCGACCTTGGTGCAGTTAGCGGGAGCGTTAACTACGATGCCGCTAATGGCATCGTAGTTAACGGTCACGGGTCATGATCGGACCTAGCGGAAAACGATGACGGTAATCATTTACCGGCATCGTTTTTCGCTTACCGCCAGGGTCGTAATGAGGCCCTTTATGTGTCCTTTTTCAAAGTTGAAATTTTTTTGTGTAACACAATAGTACCATTTCAGATACCCCCTGACTGTTTGGGCAGTGTTGAACTCGTCCGCGCCTGTCCACAGACAGGTGCTCAGTCCGTGCCTTTCCAATATCAATAGCGAGGGGGTTCTGTATGGTCTATGTTACATGTATTTAAAGTAATCAAATTATACTACATATCTCCCAAGATCACATGATGATAGTGCATATTCAGCAAAAAAACTTTAGTAATGCGGTGTTATGATTAGGTTCCCCTTCAGAAAACCTGTGAAATTCAGTAAAAAAAAAAACTTTGTTAAAGGGACGTTATGGTTAAGTTGCCCTACCAAATACCTGTGCACTTCACTAAAAAAACGTTTCAAATGTGCCATTATGGTTCAAAGTAAAACCGAAAAACCCCTGAAATTCGCCAGTTATGGCAGGCTAAGCGACCATAACTGCCCGCACCACTGTGCTCTGCTAACACTAACACCCAGGACATGAAAGATGGCATCACAAATGTCATTAATGACATCACTGATGACATCACATGTGTAGCCCCTTTGTTTTTGTTTACTGCCATATCTAGGCTAGGTGGGTGTATTTACTGACAGTCAGAAAGTCAATTTTCAAAAGGTATTACATTTATAGACATTGCTATTCTCACATGTTCGTACAATACTTTCCTTACAATTTAATCGCATCTTATGATGTACATATATAGGGGAAGATGCAGGCCTGAAAGACAGCAATCATTTTAGTGCGTGAATACAATCATGTAGACTATACACAGTTGGTAATTATACTGCATCTTCTATGCTTACTTTACTCTCCATATAGAAGCCCCATATTTGTATGCATTGCAGTCTATTTATGTTTTGTGTGTTTTAGTATAAATATGTGGTAAGTGATGCATTATTACCAACTTAGTACATGTTTCACAGACCAGAAAAGTGTGATACAGAAATATTCACCTTTTTATTATACAACTTTAAAAATAACAAACATAGCACCTCTGTGGTGTATTCTGCAGCCAATATGTACATTTCTTTTATGAGTAGGTTCCTGTACTAGAAAGAACACTGCAATGGAATTGTGTGATGAAGTATGTACTTTATTACACATGTCCCCATAATCCTTGATACTTTTTTGCTAAAATTACATACACAACCCCATACACAACCCCTCGTTTGAAAAGTAAATGCACATGTGATGTCATCAGTGATGTCATTAATGACATTTGTGATGCCATCTTTCATGTCCTGGGTGTTAGTGTTAGCAGAGCATAGTGGTGCAGGCAGTTATGATCGCTTTGCCTACCATAACTGGCGAATTTCAGAGTTTTTTTTGGTTTTTCGGTTTTACTTTGAACCATAATGGCATGTTTGAAAAGTTTTTTTAGTGAAGTGCACAGGTTTTTGGTAGGGCAACTTAACCATAACGTCCCCTTAACAAAGTGTTTTTTAGTAAATATATATATATATAAAGACTAATCCGAATATTAGTAAGGAAGTAACATTACTAAAGAACTTGAGAAACTACGGAGAAAGGAGATATCGAAATGGTGGGAGGAGCATTCTCTCCAAAACTACCTTGACATTTTGGCAGGATACCTCGTGGTTTACGTATAGTGACTACCCCCTCTTTTGAGGATCAAGATCCATTGATGTTGCAAGAGTGGGGCGAAGCTAGTAAAGGCTGCTCTACTAAATTCTTAACAATTCTGGTGAAATATGCCAAATTGGATCGTGAGTTGGCAATCAAATCATTGGAAATAACAGAGACTGAACTTACCAAGATTCCTTCAACAGAGGAAGGTAACCAACTACGTATTAAAATCGATGAAGGCTTAATCTTTTACGAAGATGAGATAAAACAACGCAAGCATAGGCAATTTCTCAGGGACAAAATAGACTATGAGACAGGACGTGTCTTTACCTTTGCTAAACGTTTTGATTCCCTACACAAAAATATTGCCACACAGTCAGCAGCTTTGCAGTCGGGCGACTTAGGCGCTGCTACATCTGAGTCAGATATTTCTGCTTCTGAGACTGATGAGCCCATAACAAGATTGCATTTTTTAGACGAAATGCGACTGCTGTGTCAGGATGAGAAAAATCAAAAAAGAGGCAGGGGTCACGGCAAAGCACAAGGAAGAGGAAAAGGAAATAAGTCAAAGGTAGGAAGACTACCCACCAAGGCCGACATGGGAAGCGGCTCAAAGGGGCACCAACAGGGCAGATCAATGAGCTCTGGGATGAAAAATGAATGACTGATACTATGAACTGTTGCCAAATAATCAATCTTTCTTCCCATGTCCTCACGGAATCCCAAACCTCGCTTCTTTCCTTGGGTCTCAATTTTTGTCCAACTATGAGTTTTGACTATGTACAAGCACGCATCGATCTTGACAAATTCCTACGTAAAATTAAACTAAAAACGTTTTTTGTAACTAATTCTACTATTGTGAAACATCCAACATCACATACTGGTGGTACTGATCTTCTTATCTCAGACATTCCATCGCTTATGGATCTTGCATGCCTCGATGATGACAAATTTGAACCAGCCAATTTGGACTTTCTTGATTTTGATGTTAATCCTAATTGGGATATACGTACTAAACTTAAGAGCAAATCAATATTTAACCCACAATTTCCAGTGGGGGGCTGCATTGAGGCATTCTATGACCTCTGTGTAAGTGATTTAAGAAGTTTGCAGCACAAAACCAGTATCACCAAGCAGAATCTTACTCTTGCACAATGCTCGGCTATTGGAGAACTTCAATAACTATCCGATATTGTCATTAAATCAGCCGACAAAGGCTCCAACATTGTGATCTAAGACAGAACAAAGTATGTTGCTGAAGCCAATCGGCAATTACATGACCATCTATGCTACACTGAGCTTTCCAAAGACCCTTTCCCGAAATACGAGCAGAACTTACTGATCTTTGTACTAAGTAGGCGAATGCAGATCTATTAGAGGATGATTTGATTAAATTCCTCATACCTGAATGCTATACAATAGCCACCATTTACTTTTTTCCCAAAATGCACAAGTCACTTAAATATCCCCCCGGTAGGCCTATTGTTACCTTATGTGGCTCACTATTTGAACATCTGGCTCAATTTATTGATGAAACACTTTTTCCATTTGTATCAGTGTTGCTATCCTACCTGAGGGATACTAAGGATTTTTTACAACATATCAGCAAATCACCTTGGGAAGAGGGTCTGATTCTGGCTACACTTGATGTGGTTTGTTTATACACCGCTATAGACCACACTGTCGTAATTAATGCATGCAAATACTATCTTGACACCCGCTCACTTACCTATCTTGGACATAACTCTATGATTTTGGATATGCTTTTGTTCTGTCTAAGTAACAATGTTTTTTTATTTGAGGGGTCTTTCTTTCATCAAGTTAGGGGGACTGTCATGGGCAGTACTTTTGCCCCGTCCTATGCCAATCTCACTATGGGGTGGTGGGAGGCTACATTTCTGTCTGATCTACTTTCGTCTTGTTTTCCAAAACAGATTATTTCTTGGTGGCGGTACATTGACAACGTTTTTATTATTTGGAAGGGCATCGAGAGTGAGTGGCTATCATTTGTTGAGAGTATTAATATCAACAAGGCCAACCTTAGCTTTACGGAATGCCATAGTCGTACTGAAATTGTCTAACTGGATGTCATCGTCATGCTTGAAAGCTCAGGCATACATACCGCTCTACACAAGAAACCTTCTAATACTGGTTTGCCCCTTCATGCCAACAGCTGTCACCCTCCCTCATGTAAAAAAATCTATTCCCTATGGTGAGTTTATCCGTTTTCAACGGAATTGTACTACTATGGTGTGGTTTGATCACCACTGTGCACTGGCAGCTGCTGATTTTGTAAAACAAGGGTATGACAAGAGAACCATTGAAATGGCCTATATCAAGGCACGTGGAATGTCTAGAGACAAACTGCTATATGATACCAACTCTGCTAAACCGATCACCAATGACGAACCCAGACTGATCATTTCATTTGTTACTGCCTCGAATAACATCCGTAAAAAATTGTTGAGAAACATTGGTGTGTCCTCACTTTAGACAATGATCTTAGAACTATATTGTCTAAACATCCTACTGTGACATATAAACGTGCCCCCTCTCTCAGAGACAAACTTGTTTCCAGTTTTTTGGCACCGGCAGAAATAAATAAGCCTGCTACTACCTGGCTATCCACATCTCCTAATGGGTTTACTAAATGTATGAAATGCAAAGCTTGTGCACATGCCATTGTGCTGAAGTCATTTGTACACCCAGTCACCAAAATCCATCACATGATAAAATACCCCATCAACTGTGAAACAACTTTTATGGTGTACGTTCTCTCGTGTCCCTGTATGAAATGGTACATTGGGAGTACGACATATAAACTCAAATTGAGAATTCTTCAACATCTCAGAGCCATTAAGAACTCTGATCCTGCGTACTCCATGACCAAACACTATAAACAGGAACATGAGAACAATTTCAATTTGTTAACATTCTTTGAAGTGGCGCATGTGGTGACCGCGTCTTTAGACTAAGGCAACTGGAAACAAGATTTATCTTGGACTTTGGTACCAAGCATCCAAAGGGCACAATGTGGATGAGGAACTGTATACATTTTTGGGCACTTACTGTATCCTCCCCTGCATTTCTCTTTAACCCTAGTCTCTGATTTTTTTCCTGTTATTTTCTCATTTTTGTATGAATATGTCTATCTATGACTTTCATTCTGTTCCTTAATGGGTCCTTTCAGCCTCGGTTTCATTGTTTTATTTTTTTCACTTTTCTCATATTAAATTCTTATTATTGATTAGGCTGTCTATTTTCGTTATCTGCAGGGGAGTGGTATCTATCCTGCTCCTCGTATACGGGTTTGATTGCTGGTTTTCCTACCTCTGTGGCCTTTGCCTTTTGTCTTTTCCAGTCTGTCTCTTGGTGGTCTACTCTGCCTGTTATATTCTATGGGCTTTACATTTGTTCTGCGTATTTTATTTGACATCTGTATTGTTATGTTGTTACATGATTATAAGGTTATGATAATTGCCATTGGGATATTTTTCAGGACTGTTCCAGTTGCTTTGCACTTGCACTTTATGTTGGTTCTGATAATCTCAGGACCTGATGATATATGCACCTTATTTGAGGAACATCTCCTGTATTTGCATTATGTATCACACAATATTAGCCCTATTCTGGTCCTAGAGTAGTAACCACCTCTTAAAATTAGTTACCTCGGCTGGTTTTTACAGTGAATTGAATCTTTGCATTATTTTACATTGAGGTGCACATTAGTTTTTACTATGATTTGTGCGGGCTTGTATAATCTTTTACAACTTTGTCTGCAACCTGGTATGTAGATGGAAGATTTGTATATATAGGACTTATTTTATCTAGTATGTCCCAAGTTCAGATATGGTTGCTTTTTATTGTGACGTTGTATTCTTGGTTTCTATTTGCATTGCCCTTAATGGTGGTGATTTCACCTCCATTTATGCACTTGCACTTTAACCGTATGCATATTTACTGCATTGACCCTCATGCCAGTGTTCCCACCTCCATTCTTGCACTAGCACTTTAATCCCTTGTACATTCTGTGCACCTCATATGCCCTTTCCACTGCTGCATATAGTTTTGGCTTTTTTTCATCAGTTGAGATTCTTTCATTACAATTATGTTTATTGTGTAGAATTAATTTTCTCCCTCACTATGTATATGTTAATTTGACATCTGCGGATTATTCTGCCACATTTTATTTCTACATTAATATGTATATACGGTATCTTTTATGTATGTTGACTCCAATGTTATATGAATTTATTTGATGCCATTTTTATATACTTTCGTAGAAATATATGTGCACTATGCGCTTTTTTAGTGGTGTCGTCCTATGACAGATATCTACATCGGTTGGATTGCAGCCTTCTATGTATATTCATGCCTATGACTCTCTTCCATCATGGCCGCCGTTGTTTCTACCTTTTGCTTTGACACCTACAGGATTGACTGACAGAGTTGTAGGACTGCCATTTTTGGTGGATACTAATACCAGCTTACCTTTTCTCCCCCCACGTGATCAAGCGTTCAGTGTAGCACGAAATGCTTTATGTGCAGGTCACGTACCACGGTGTCCTGTGTTGTCTGTGTCCTTGTTGCTGCTCGCCATGTTGTATATGTTTGTACAACTTTTTTAAACATTGAAGAACATCCGTATTTATTACACGGTGGTTTCTTTTGTCCAATTTTTATGGAGTTTGCTATTTGCATGGGGCCCACGGGACTGCAGGTCGCCTTTTCCGCTTTTTAAGTGGATATATATATATATATATATATATATATATATATATATATATATATATATATATATATATTTTTTTTTTTCCATTTAGAATAGCATGTGAATATGCTATTCCCTCTAGCTGCAATCCTCACAATGCAGTTTCAAGCATTAGGTTCCAAAAATGCCTCGTTACGGATCGAGAGTTGAAAATGAAACTGCGCCAGTTGTGTGCATTTAAACAACCTTTATTGAATCATTGCAGTTCTTTTTAAAAACAAAAATTTCTCAGTTAGATCATTAGCCAGATGGCAGCCTGACGCGTTTCACCACAACCTTGTGGCTTGCTCACAGGTACTCCTTCCCCTTTTTGGAGTTTGTTTTTAAATCCAACACCACACCATGGTGACAGACACAGAAGAGGTGACTTACAAAAAGATGGTACTATGGTTAGTAGCCATGTTGGATTGGGCTACCAAGTCCATGCTATCCATATCACGAAAAACGAAGAAAATAAACCTAAAAAGTAAAAGCATTATTTTCAACATTTGTAATAAAACATACATGTTCGTATCGTTATTTCATTATAAAAAGACATGGTATTTAACAAAAATCTCCATGCTCGATACGGTAATCAAGGCGATGTATGTTATGTTTAAGGAGGCCTGTTATATTTCACTTATTGCATGGTAGGAGATGTAATATGGTTACGAAATGCATAATGCATTTCTAGGGGTCATGTTTAAAGTGCATAGTGCATTTAAAGACAAAAGCTATTTTCCTCTTAGAATGTTCCCAGCTCTTAGATATATAATATGGATACAAGGCTCCTTATTCATCTAAGAGTGCATTTACCAACACTGGGATAGTTTACCACAATACTACTATGAACATATGCATATGTGGCATAATGTCATGTGTTGCATCAAAGTTACTTTGCCAGTGCAAAATTGCAGACTATAAAGTGTATAGTGCATTGTGCATTCTAATAATAAAAAGGGCCATGTCTGGGTTTGCAAACACATACTAAAAAGAGGTAACATATGCAAACGCTTACACACACGTCCCGATCCGGGAAGAAATCTACGATCTGCTTGTAGTGTTCGCTTTCAAGAACTGGGAGGATGGGGGGGCTTCTGTTTGCAACGCTTGCAGCAAATCTTTGAGGCATTGTGGGTCTTCTGCAGTCTTTCTACGTTTTTTATGCTGCCTGAAGTGCCTTAAACCTGCCATTTTTCGCGGAGCGGTGAGCGGAGCGAGAGCAGAGGGAGAGCAGTCTTCTGCAGTCTTTCTACGCTTTTTATGCTGCCAGAAGTGCCTTAAACCTGCCATTTTTCGCGGAGCGGTGAGCGGAGCGAGAGCAGAGGGAGAGCAGTCTTCTGCAGTCTTTCTATGCTTTTTATGCTGCCTGAAGTGCCTTAAACCTGCCATTTTTCGCGGAGCGGTGAGCGGAGCGAGAGCAGAGGGAGAGCAGTCTTCTGCAGTCCGCTGCTGACAGCTGAGGACAATGGAGGTGAAAGAGGTGAGAGAGACATTTAATCAGATCGAAATATCGGAGACTCAGTCTCACCAGTCTTACCAACCCACTAATACCAACACTACGAACCTCCCTCCCCAGGAACAATTCCCTAGAATTTTACGAAGTTCTCTGAAATCAACCAAAAGTAATATCACAAACCTTAAATCTACGCTACCTATTCAAAAACATCAGCGTCTACCACCAAAAGCAACAATAGTCGTCTCTCCCGTTACTAAAACTTCAACAAATGCAGCGAATATTATTTTTTTCCCGACCCAAGCTTCAGGGATCACAGGGACCACAGGAATCAGTGAACAAAGACCTGAATATACCCACCGGCCTGTGGCCGGATTTGAGACAAGACTTCCAAGTACCTCGAACATTTCCTCTGAATCAATAGACTCGCAATCAACCTCCCTGACTGATTACGTCTGTAAATGCTTCGGAAAATTCAGACTCAGAAGGGGACTCAAAAATGAGACCAATAGAACTACATGGTCAAATCACTGAATCAAACAAAATCAAAAATATGTTACCAGACATACCTGTATCCCCGGTTACTCCGGTGACATGGACTTGCAGGGGGAGACCCCAGGACGCATCGCTTTCCGATGGATCACAGCTGCTTCTACCCTCTCACGCTGGCAATCGCAATCAGCCCCCTGCCCGGCAGGCTCTGCCTTCCCGTTTCGGAATCGAGACGAGTGGTGCTCGGGATTCTTCCGTCGGAGGACGGGCGACCCAGGCATCTGTGCACCCAGCCCCAGGCAGGGGGAGTGAGGCCGCGGGAAGCAGCACGAATGCTATCCACGCGGTGGATTCTCTGGGAAACCAGGACGCGAGTGTGGAGAAAATCGCGAGCTCAGAGCCCGCCCAGGACGATGTCGTCTCACTGCCGGTATCAAGGGGCCCAACTAAGGGATTTACAACGGACACACCGCCCATTACAAATTCAACGTCAAGTACGGTGGCGGCCCAGTACCATGCCTCCCAAGATACATTTCTGAATAAAACAAACCCTCACTTGATCCCCCAAGAAATAGCCGGTGATAAATGTCCCACACAGGGAACTGTGGTTGTAGAGGAGGTGTCGGTATGTGGACTCCCAAAGAACTTGCCCACACATCAAAGCAATTCATGTGTAGTGCTGCTCATGGACTCGCTTTTGGATTTGACGAGTCCCCAAGTGGAGAAAGCCACGGCATCGGAACCACAAACCAAACTCTCACAGGAACCTTCAAAACAAACCCAAAAGAGAAAGAGAACATACTCCTCAAATGTCAAAGTAAAAGGACACAGAGCCAGAAAAACAGGGAAGTTAGCCCTACCGGCCCCTCTGTTGTCAAGTGCCCTGAAAGACTTTATAAATAAACAATTTAAAAAAAAACTAGAGCAAACAAAAGAACTATCAGATGCTGAAATGCTAGAGGCAATCCAGGATCTACCGCCGATGAGCAAATCACGGAAATTAACCAATGAAATGCCGGGTCTGCCAAATCAGGCACAGATACAAATAGTTGAAAGCATCCAATCGAGGGGGGAGAAAGAAGTCCTGGAACCCCCAAGAAACGAACGGTTAGCTGAAAGGGGTGAACCAAGTAAACAACTTAGGATTGATTCGAACAGTGAAAGAGGTGAAAATCTAAAAAGCACCAACCCAGAGGAGGTCACTGGTTCACCTATGGATAAATCACGCACGCCAGAGGTCAATCCGAAAGGGGCTTCTAAACAATCTAGCCCCAAAACCCTCGAACAGGACTCACAAACTTCGTCCACGCCTATAAAACTCTCAGACCGACAATCCAGTCCATACGTGATGTCTCCAGATATTTGTCCTCTGCCAGTTCGTCGGTTTTCAGACGTGGAGACTTCTAATTCCGACGCTCTCCCGTATGTGATAAACCAACCACCCCAACAAACATCTCACCTCAGATCTCCCCCAAAATATCGAAGACTGAGTGAAATTGCGACTCCAGGAAATAAAGACTCTCCTTCAAAAAAAACAGACCTCCCAATCATCATGTCAGCTATCACCATTGCTTTGGCCCCCTTTTGTAAGCTCTATGAAGCAATTAATGACTCATTGAAAGATAGTACGGTTTTAACCGCAATGATGCATAGCAAACTGATTTTTGTTGAAGGATTTATCACAGCACTAGACAAAAAAAATAAAGACCGTACCGATACTTGGGACGAAAAGCTGAGCAGGATAGAAGACGTTTTGTCTCGTTTAAAACAAGCCTCCCCAGCTACAGTGGACAAGGAATCTCAGACTGATGGGCAAACTGTGCTTAGAGATCTGGCACCTGGCTTTATTAGGCAACCTGAAGAGCTTCCTCATATCACCACAACAGTGTCTAACCAACAGAAAATGAGTGAAATACTAAAATCAGTAACACCTGCAACTAAAAGTAAACCATTATTGAAAATTGTAAAGAGAAACGAACCAAGAAAAAGCGGAGATCAAACAATCTCGGCTCTGGACCCTCTGATGGTAAAAAGAAACAAACAAACAGAACGAGTAAAAGAAATCACGACTTTACCTGAGTCAACTGAAAGCGCAAATAACTCAGTTATTTGTACGTCTTCCTCTCCGAGATCGGTAGAAGAATTTATAAGCCAGAGCTCATTAATGGACCTAAGCCAGCACCTAGATGAAACTAATATGATTCCAATGAACCCTAGGACAGCGAAAGGTGTTCATGTTCAAAATATCAAGCCTACTGATGTTTCTAATGCTCTGACACAAGAAAATAAACCCGTTGAAAACAAAAAAAAACCAGAAAAAAAAAAAAACCCGAAGAAAAAGGACCGGAAAAAAAAAAAAAAATCTGAAGAAATGGACCCCATCGGTGTTCCAGATTCGATAACTCGCAATATTCCAAAACAATCTACAGACTCAGTCCCGGACTCTTCTCGGAAAAAGAGTCCACCGAGAAACACCAGAGACGATTGTGCGAGACGGAGTGGTCCTTCCCTATCAAAGACACGTCTCTTTAAGATCGAGCAAACATCCTCAGCGGACCAGTATATGGTCTTAAACCGCAATATGGTGCTGAAGATACTCAAAAAGACTAAAACTCTGCAAAACTTAAAATCAGACGATTTCGTACTAATTGAACCTTACCACAGTAAGAAACTAGCAAAGGCGTACTTGCATATCAAACAACGAGTTTTGACAGATCTCTCTCAAGACGCCTATTTGGAATTAGCACACCTAGGGTTCAGTTTATCCGAGATCTCGACGTCGATCCAGAAAGATTCATCAAGATACTCCCACAGGACTTCCCCAAAAAGGAACTATAGGTTCAAATCTAGAACCGAAGACCAATATAGACCTGGAAGAGGAGGCCAAAGTCCACAAACTCCAGCCCAGTGGCCGAATAAGTCAAGAAGAGACGAAAGATTTGACTACAGACAAGAGAGGAGACAAAACCATAAGTCTGTTCGAGATACAGATCAAGCCTCATTAGAACGCTTTCGCGACCAGGAAAGGAGACCACTACGGACTGAGTCTCCATTAGGAAGAAAAGCAACCAATCGAACCCACCATGAAACAGAAAATGAAACAAAGAAGGGTAAATGGAGCTGGTTCCGCAACATTTTAACGCCAGGGCAAGCAAAATAGCAATCACCAAGGGATGCAAAGCCAATGTTATCCGCATCCCATTCGTCTGTGATAACTCCAATAAGCAATACTTTAAGTATAGCATCTTGGAACACTAGGGGACATGTACACCTTACCAACTCTGAGAGCCATGATCTCAGCGAGTATGACATCATTTGCCTTCAAGAGACTTGGCTGTGCGAAAAACCGGCACTCGATGGATACTCTATTGAAATATCACCGGCACACAAGGGACCACTTGGCCGCCCTTCATCGGGTCTACTTACAGCGACTAGAATTGGTTCCGGGGTAGCAATTATAAAGGTGATAAAGAGGACATATGAAATTCTGGCAGTCCTAACCGCATGGAATTCAAGAACTTCCAAGACTAAGCCCGAATCACAAGAGCTGGTAGCAATAATAAATGTGTACTGGAACCCCCAAAAGACTTCAACAGTGAACATGTGTGAAGAAGTAATTAATACAATTGACGAAATCTCTATCAACTACAAATCTTTCAATATCATGATCTGTGGTGATCTAAACTCCAACTGCGCAACGTCCAGTTCAAATGAAAGAAATCGATCTACTAATTCAACCGCACTAAACAGGGGTTTGGCCTGGAACAGAACCATGAAATCTCGCAATCTGTACAATTTGGCTTCAGTGTCGATTTCCGAGTCCTTGCTACCAACCTGGGAACGGGTCACATCTTCGGCAACTCTTGATTACATTTTCGTCTCCGACTCTCTACACCGCAACATTGTCTCCTTCAATGTCATTAAAACAAAGCACAGTGACCATAATTTATTACATCTCAAATGTAAACATCAGGAGACTCTTTCGCAATTCTACGTGTCCGAAATTGAGACAAACTCACAACACACCCGTTTACGAATGATTGCCTCGGACGTCTCCAAACTTAACGACCAGTTCACAATTCTAACTTCAAATCCTATAGTGCAAGACGAAGTGGCTAGATCGAGCTACATTCCTCTTCTCTTGGCCTTTAAGAAACCAAGAAAAACCCCGAATATGATGTTCGTCGAGCATACCCACGAATACAATGCAACTGTGGTCACAAAACGCAGAACGTTAAGAAAACTAAGAAGGAAAGCAAAAAGTGCAAATTCACCATCATTGTGGGAAACTCTAAAAACAGAAACCAGAGACTACAAACAATGGCTGAAAAACTCAAGGAACCTTTTATATCAAGCTGACGCTGAACTGATGCCGAAAGCATTAGCTAACAAAAAATCTTGTGACTTCTGGGCAGTGATAAATAAACCAAACAAGACCTCAAAATCACACATGATAAATCCAGTTTCAGAAGCAAACTGGATTACACACTTCTCAAATCTGTTCCAAGAACCAGAAGCAAACAAGGAGGTTTTCATCAGAGCGGAGGACTCTTCGTGGGTGGACCTGACAGATGTGAGGGATATCAACAACAAAATAATGAAACTAAGTTCATCAAGAGCAGCTGGACCGGACGGCCTAGCAAACTGTGACCTAAACTAACATCCAGTCGAGTGGTCAAATCTTATAAGCGCGTTTTTTAAACTCTGTATGGCAAAGAAAACAGTACCGGAATCATGGTCTCAAGCGTTGATCGTTCCCATTTATAAAAAAGGCTCCAGAGATGACCCTGTGAATTATAGGCCAATAGCTCTTCTGGACGTCATTGGGAAGATTTTCGCCTCTTCCCTTCTGTGTCACTTTCGGAAATGGGCGATCTCAGCAAACTGCTATGATCCTCTACAGACTGGCTTTCAGAAAAATGCAAGTACCAGCGCAAACATCATGTGTCTGACGATACTTAAAGAAAAAGTTCTGACAGGTGGCCCTCGAGTCTTCCTTGCTTTTGTTGATTTATCTCAAGCATGTGATCGAGTGGATAGGCAGAAACTCTGGGCGAAATTGAAGACATGGGACTGTCCGAATACAATCTTAGAGCCCATAGTCAGCCTCCATAGAGATACCTCCATCAGAGTCCGCCTAAACAACGCTGGCCTCACATCGAAATACATCCAAACATGTCGAGGGGTAAAGCAAGGATGCCCCCTGGCCCCAGCTTTGTTTATATCATTCCTAGGAGATTTTAAGGACAGCCAAAACAAGATCAGATCATTTCCTCCCAAAATAGGCGCGACTCATATCCCAAGACTGCTGTATGCAGACGATTTAATCCTACTTGATCTGACCCAGGTTGGTCTCCAACGTCAATTGGATAATTTATCATCATATATTCAAGACAACAACTTGGAGATCAACGAATCTAAAACAAAGATAATGATTCTGCAAAAAAGGGCCATCAGAAAAAAGGTGCGGTTCCACTGGCATCTTAACGAGAAACAAATTGAAGTGGTGGATTCGTTCAGATACCTGGGAGTGTTCGTGGACAGCTCGAAGAAAGCGAGTAGTATGCAAGTCAATCTATGGTCAAAAACCAAATGTCTGACAGCACAGCTGAGAATGGTCGACCGTAAATACGGAAAGTTCTCCCTCCAACCGGCCATAAATTACTACAAGGCAAAGATTGTTCCATCACTGACTTATGGCATGGATGCCATACCCTCCATTCCTCCTCTAATTTGGCAAAAATTGGAAGGTCACATATGGAGAGCCGTCCTGGGTCTACCAAACTCAACTCCGATTGCCCCAATTAGGCGTGAACTTGGCCTTCTGTCATTGAAGGCAGTGGTGGACCATAGCTCTCTTCAGTTATATAGGAAAATTATCCACCCCGAAAGTTTGGAAATCTACCAAATAATGGCATCAGAACTGGAAAAGGGTTCTAATCAAACTATGAATAAGTGGGCTGAGGACCAAAAACAAAAATTACATCAAATTGTGTGCACAGAAGCAGAACTGAAAGACAACCCAACCAGGATAAAAACAAAACTGGAATGTTGGGACTGGATTAACACCATTGAGTCAGTATCCTCTTGCAAACTTCTTGAACACCTTCCCATGAACACCAACAAATTAAAAGAACCGATGGCGTATTGCAAGAAATATCCCGATAAATTACTGATGAGAACTTTTCTAAAAGCCCGTCTAAACGTCTTACCGACTGGAGAAATTTTAGCGATTAGAGCAGAGTCGGAGAAAACAAACTGTAGATTATGTACCAATCCCGAGGTCATTGAATCAATAAAACATCTGCTGATGTGTTGTCCTGCTCTTCATCAGGCGAGGATTGCATATTTCTCCGCCTTGACGGCAACCTCCTTTGCAGGGAATGAAGATACTTGGTGAAAACGCCTGATAACGGGCGAAAAGACTCAATGGCACACGGCTGCCGCAAAACTTTTAAACTTGGCCTTGGAAAGAACAAAGGCGATTCCGGAGGTTGGCGCATGATTTCACCCACACTGAATCAAATTGCCAGGCATGCATTACTCACTACTTATCTAGCAAAACTAGGAGTGGACTCCCTTCAGTTGGACTGAAAAACGCTCTTGTAAAAATCTGTTTTCTTTATGATTAAATACAAGTAAATAAAAAAAAAAAAAAAAAAAAGTGCAAAGCACGTTCCTATGATAGATAAATGTTACAGATTTTTAAAGCAGCATGAACATGGTATAAAGTGCATAGTGCCTTCCTATGATCAATCACACATATATAACACATATTTACAATGAATATATCCTAATTAATGTGCAAAGAGGCAATTTTAAAAAAAAATTCTGTACAGTACCATATGTGTTATGTAACAGTGAATAAGTATCTAGACATTTCTAAGTCTATATATTGCCCTTTTGACCATTTATGCATACAAATAGCCTTTGATCTTGATATGGATTGAAAACCATATATTGCAAGTTACCATAAAGAAGTGAATGGAATAAGAAACCATAAAAAATTAAAAGACAGAGAAAAGAAAGAGAAACCTTTACAGACAACCAAACAGGTATTCTAAGATAAAGTCCTTAAAATTGATGATGAGAGACATTCGCTGGGCACTCTGTATTCAATGTAGTACGATGATTAGGGCCCCAAGAAAGTATATAGTTCCTCATCAACGTTGTGGCCAACAGGGGTCTTACTCTCAAAATCGAGAATGAATTTGGTTTCTTCTTGTTGGAGTATTTTCTCATTATCACCTCCTCCAGGGCTTGGAATAACCCTATGTATACCAAAAAATGTAAGACTTGCTGGGTCCCCATTGTGGAATTCAGAAAAGTGCTTGGCCATAGGATATGTACAGTCTTTATTAAGAATGGCTCTGACGTGTTGTAGGATACGTACCTTCAGTTTGTATTTGGTACTTCCCACGTACCATTTGAGACACAGGCATATCAGAACATAAACCACCAGCTCTGATTCACAAGTGATTTTACTTTTTATGTAAACCAGATGCTTCAAAATTGGATCGATGTAACTTTTACAGTTTTTTGCATACTTCCTGATGTGGAAAGTCAGTTAGTGCTAGCATCATTCTTTTCTACAGCCATGTAGCTCCTCACCACTAGATCTTTGATAGAGGTACTTTTTCTAAAGGTAATATCCGGATGGTCGTTCAATAGGCTACCTATATCTTTATCGGCTCTCAGTAACCTTCCAATATTTTTTGATTTTCCGTTTGGTAGTTGGTGCGTGGCTTCCAAATGTCAAAATCAGTCAGTATTTTCCTCATCTTTCTTTGTTAGGTCCGAATATATATATATATATATATTAATTTTTCCTCTGTTTCAAATAGAAAGCATATTTGCTATATTTTCTTCTAAAAATCTTTGTTTTTTTTACTAGATACTAACAAATTTGATACATTTTCTCTTTTCTTACTTTCAATACAAACATTCTGGGTTCCATTACTTTTTTCAGTTGGCACATCTTCTATTTGAAATTGCAGATCTTGAAAACTATTATCGATAACAGGTTTTGTCGTATTGTCTACAGTATTTGAACCTATAGATTTAAGAAAATTACTTTTTAAAATATTACATTTTAAAATGTTAATTCCCTGGTCACATTTCTTTTTTATGGCACAAAATAGCACAAAAAAATTATGATGGTGAAAGTCAGTCATTCTGTTTTTTTAATATTTTCAATACATAATATGAATTGTTCTTTATGTCAAATGTATTCAGTATTTTTAAGTTTGTAATGCAATACACTTTATAGGTATTACTTGGAAAGTAAGGGTTTGCATATTTAATTTCAGTGTTTTCTGAAAAGGGTTCAAGCAGTAGTACATGTTAAGATATTGTTATGTATGAAAACAAATACATTTCCAATATCAAATGTTCTTCCTGCTTTTTCTATATGTTTGACCTGGCAATTCCCTTAGTTGGTGCATATCTTTCATTTAAATGTGCATCCCTTATCATGATTTCTAAGTCTGTAAAACAAATGGCCACTAGCATCTATACAATTACCTCAGCTTTCAGTCAGTCTTACCATCTTGAAGATGTACTGTTCCAACCACAAATGCATGTCAAACTCAGACACTCAGTTACCATCCATTAAAACCTTACTTTGCTCATCTTTTTTCCACTAAATGAAATCCTTCACACAATTTCTCCACTCATGTAAGGCTAATCTACAAAAGCTATATCTGTCTGAAGGAAGGGCACATAGTCATCTCCCTTTACATTTATTCATCACATAATTGAACATTCAAAGTGCACATCTTAGTCCTGAACAGAATAAACATGGTTTAAATTACCCTAAGGTGTTGTTGTACATACATAAAGGTGTGGTGATATAATCTGCTACATATCTTTGGTTTGATGTAGCAACCTTCCATTCATTAATCTCTGGTGTGTCCTCAATTGATGAGGAAGTTGATTAGGTAGGAGACCTGGAATGTAATGCACTTCCACTCAGTTGTTCCACCCAGCTCCAGTTTTGACACCTTGCACAACTCTACTTAAACACTGTCGATAAACTCCAGGAACGCAGCGTTGAGGAGGCTGATGGGCACATGACCACAGCCTGACACTCATTTACTCCTCCTCCCACCACCTATTTTATCAGCTTTCCTTAAGTGTTCTCATTAAAGGACATGCAAAGACAAGGGCCTCACCTGTTTGTACCTGCTCTGTCATCATAAAATTAATGGCCTACCCATTATTCTGCATTTCACCCACACACTAATCACTACTACTACTCAACAAAAGACATCACCATGTGTGCCCTCCCTCCACTGCCCATCTCCACTAGGGTTTGAATGGCCAAGTACCCTGGGCAACCCCAGAATACTGCCCTAGCGAACCTCATCAATAATGCTGTTGCTCCCATTCCAGTGAACATTTGTTCAAAAATAACTGGCTTTCTTCAGTAATAACTAACATAATGAAACCATAACTTCAGAGTACAATTCTCAAACCACTTCTAAAGAGAAGAAATGTTGACTGGAAACTTACCAATTGAAATTAACTGTCCCTGTAAATTAGCAGAATCCATGAATTACAGCAAATACAAAAAACAACATTTGCAAACATGAAAACCAAGTTACCATTTATCAACTGCACTCCATCATAAGACTTGTCATATTTAAGGCCACATTCAACATTATCCACAAATCTAAAACAAACGTAGTTACAAATATGGGATCATAGTCAAGAGCTTGCTATCCAACTTCAAACTGCAAACACAGCAGCAATATATATCAAGGGAAGAGATATGCTGCTTGTTTTATGATACACATTACTATGTATACCTATTAATTTGACATCTTCCTATGTCAGTGCATTGTGTAACAACATATGAGATTACATAGCATGAAACCCAAATTGATTCCTGTCCTTCCAAAGCACACCATTTCGAAAGCAAATTGTGAAACTGCCAAATATGGTTGCTGATTATTATTGCTAAATTACTACCAACATTTAGATGGGAGTGAGAATACTGCAGTATAAAAGAATGCCCCATGAAGACCTCTCGTCTAAGTGCTTGAGTAATGTGGGATGCTATTCATCAGTTAAAATAGTGTAAATAAGATGAGAAAAGTTGAGTTTTAGTAGGCAGGCATTATGTTTGTCGGGTTGTGATATATCTGTGGTTGTCACAGTAAATGTTTTTAATGATAAGCCTAAATGAAAAGTGAACTAATCTTATATGCCACAGTACCCATTTCGTTCATAACCAAACAATTCATAATAAAGCATGCACATATTGAGAGAAATGCATGCATAACCCATGTAATTTGCAAGCTCATACCCATACACTTAAGAGTCTAACAGATTATGTGGTGCATCCTCAATTCATGAGAAAGAAGATAAGAAAACAGAGCTGCAGGATAATGTACTGCCACTTACTTGCTCAACTGAGTTCCAGATTTTACAATGTATAGACCTCTACTTAAGAACTGTAGGCCCATTCCAGGCAGACAGCATTAAGTATACTGCTGGTCAAATACCTGAACCCTGACACACCCTTGCTTCTCCCACCACCCATTTAATTAGTCCTCCTTAGACGTCCTCATCAAAGAACATGCAAAGTCAAGCACCTCACCTGTTTGCACATATTCAAGCATCAGAGACCCAATAGCCTGACCCGCTACACTGCATTTCACCTACAAACTAACCGCTACTACTGTTACTCAACAAAATATATCAGCATGTATATCGCCGCTCCACTGTCCATCCCCACTCTCATTAGGGTTTGAATGGTCAAGTGCCCTGGGCAGCCCCAGAAAGCTACGCTAGCAAACCTCATAAATAATCCCCATCCCACTGAACATTTCCCAATACCTGACATACTGTAAACATAACATCCGAGTACAAGTCCCAAACCACTTCTAAAGAGAAGAAATGTTCACTAGAAACTTAGCATTTAATATTAACTGTCCGTGTAACATTGCAGAATCCATGAATTACCACAAATAAAACAAATAGCATTTGCCAACATCAAAAACAAGCAAGCATTTATCAGCTACACTCCATCATAGGACTTGTCACATTTAAGGCCACATTCAAAAAATCGTCCACAAATTTAACACAAAAGTAGGTAGACTTATGGGATCATAGCGAAGAGCATGCTATCCAACTTCAAACCACAAACACAGCAGCAATATTCTTCAAGGGTAGAGTTATGCTGCTTCTTTAATGCTACAAATTACTATGCGCCCCAATTCATTTTATATCTCCATATGTCAGTGCATTGTGTAACAACATACAACATTACATATTATGAAACCCAAATAGGATCCTGCCCTTCCAAAGCATACCATTTCCAAGTAAATTGTGAAACTGCCAAATATGTTTGCTTATTATTATTCCTAAATGACTACCAACAATTAGATGGGAGTGGAAATATTGCTGTATAAAAGAAAGCCCCGGGTAGACTTCTCCTCTAAGTGCTTCATGAATGTGGGATGCTATTCAGCAACTCATATTGCGTAAATAAGATGAGAAAAGTAGAGTTTCACTGGGTGGGCATTACATTTGTCAGGTTGTGATATATCTGTGAGGGGCACAGTACATTTTTTGAATGATAAACCTAAATAAAAAGAGTTATTCTTATATGCACAGTACCCATTTCTTTCATAACATAACAATTCATGATAACGCATCCACATATTAAGAGAAATATATGCATACACCATTTCATTTGCAAACTCATACCTATATACAAAGAGTCAAACACATGTCATACATTACTGCCTACAAGCTGAAATGCAAACTATAAGACCCTACCCACTTAGACACTATGAATTCAGCTGCTTCACAATTTCTAATAAACCATTTACCTGCTGTATTTTGCATGAAATGCCAAAAGACTTTAATAATACCTGGCATACTCTAGCCATAACTTCACAGTACAATTTCCAGACCACTTCCAAAGAGAAAACATTTTCACTCCAAATTTACCAGTTCAAATGAACTTTCCCAGTAAGCTAGCAGAATTCACGAATCTCCACAAATAAGCAACATTGTCGAACATCATAACCAAGTTAGCATTAGTCAGGTGCACTGCCTCCTAAAATGTCTCAAATTTAAATGCACATTCAAACACTTCCACAATTCTAACACAGTAGAAAATCACCATAATAGGGTCACAGAAAAACACCTTAATATCCACTACAAAGCACATATAATTTTGCAATGTTTGTCAAGGGTAGGGTTATGCTGCTTGGTCGACACTAGGGTTTCTTTTGCACCCCCATTCATATCACATCTTCCAATGTCAGTGGGAAACAACCTTGAATTGCAAATATATTGTGTGTCACAAATAACCATAGCATAACTTGTGATACTGCTTCATCAATCTCCTAAAAACACTGAACTAAAATATGGAAAGCCCTACATTCCAAACAATACTTATAAACTTATCTAAATCAGACACCTAACATACTTAATGTATCTTATAAATACAATTCAAAAATATACATAAACTATAGAAAAACACACAATCACTCACATTCAGCTGCTCCAAATAATGAATATATCTTCACAGTAGCCAAACACAGAACGTGTGTACACTTTGATTTCTGCAATCAGAATGTCAAAATTTCACAAAAAGGCCACTTTCATAGCTTTCAGAAATCAATAGCACAAAAAGAGGACTGTAGAAAGAAAACAAGTAAAATGGCCAACACGATTTTATTACAACCTATAACAGTCAATAAACGCAAACACAATCCTTCCAAAGAATACTTTGTAGAACATGTGCAAACACAAATAAACATTTTTTTTCTTAATTTGACAAATTACATAACCACAGCTAGGACCCCGGTTACACAGTGAGGACCCTCTTATAGATGCAGCTAGACGTACATTGTTCAAATGAGCTGGAAAACACATATTGTAAAGGTTTCAAATTGTAATCACAAATGCCATGAGGTGAGAACATCCAAAGAGAAACGCATGTAAAATTCTATGCTAAAACATCCCTGAAATAATTTGATCACTGCACCAAGATACAAACACCCATAACCGTGGGTACAATTAACAGCTTTATACCCACGGCTAACAATTTTGAACATTTGTTTTTAATGTATCAATCTGTTTACCACCATTGAAGAATTATAGTGTATAAAAATAAATATATTTGTGTTCAGAAATGTGCTGAGTTGTTGCCTGCCATCCTCTTGCTCTCGGTCCATTAGTGTGCCTTGCAGTTTGGTCTGGGTGTGACATGGTGACTTGCTGGTGACTTGCTAGTGGTGCAGTGAAGGCTGCACTAAAGGGCTGCTTCTGGGATCATAACTGTCAGATTGAGCTTCTGTATGTTGTTGCCCAAGTAGATAGCAGGTTAGCTACATATCCAATGCCTTTAAGAGCAGCAATAGAATAAAACAAGTTTGCATAATCCTCAGGTGGGGATATGGTTAGGGTAGTTAGTATAATGAGTATGTATCCCATAATCCCCTTGGTGCACCTCATATATAGAGCATTGGATTGCATCGCATATCGTTTTTCACTATTGGTTTAGGGTTGGTTATTATTTGTGTCAGGGAAGAGGTTGTGGAAACATGTCAAATAAATCCATTATGATTACCATGTCAGCAGCAAAACAGTCAGGTTTATTTCATACAGCTGTAGAGAAATGGAAAGGGAAACCAGCAAAGTATCCCAGGACCAAGAATGGTGGCCCCAAGCACATATTCCTGAGGTTTTTATAGGGGTACGACAGTGAGTTTTCTGCTGAAGAAACAGTAGGATCCATTTAGTCAGTATTAGCAACTTTCAAACAAGACATCGTCCTGTGACCTTGAGGGGCCTAAACATTCAAGGTCATAACCTCACCCCCAGGCCACGACCCCCCAAGGAGCCGACTGCCACTTGTTTTTTTTCTTTTTCATTTGATCTAGTCCCAAGCATATAGCCTTATCTAGCTGGGCCTAAATTGGGCCAGGGGCTACACTTGGTCATTGTGTGACAATGTATGGACAATGCGGCATATGTGCGTACATTCTGAGGTGTATTTAATGTAATGTAAGAGAACAGAATTTATAGAGCGCAAGCTACGACTCAGAGGCATCTAGGCACTGAGAAAGTAACAGATGAGAAAGATCACTGGCAACATTAAAGAAAACAGTATTAAAAAGATAGGTTTGTAAAGCTTTCAGAATAACTCAGATGCTCGTTCACCTATCATAGCTGACCCGGAAGAGAATTCGACATTGCGGCTGCAAGGGTTGAGAACGCTTGGCCCCCTGCTTGTGTTCTATGAAATCTACAGACTTTCAAAGGTTTCTGTGAGATGACCTCAAATCCCTAGATGGCACATAGGGGGTGAGTTTGGACAAAAGATACACTGCACTGGTCTGGTGAACTGCACAATGTGCAATGCACATAATCTTAAATTTAATATGACTGTTCACTGAAAGCCAGTGAAGCTGTCGAAGAAGTCCTGAGAATGAGCACAGCGGTTATCTCCCAGGGCCATTTTAGCTCCAGCATTTTGTAGTAGCTGCAATCTCTGTTTTAAAAAGGCAGGTTGGCCTAAATAGATGCCATTGCAGTGAGCCATGGACCCTAATATGGAAGCTGCCACTACTTTAGCCGGAGATTCAACTTAGAGGAAAGGTAATGGGCTTCATTACGAGTTTGGAGGTAGCCATGGTGCTATCAGCACCATGGCTGCCTCCAAACCAGGCTCCATTACCGGGTTCCTGCAATGAGGACTTACTGGGTCATTCCGACATAGGAGGACCTGGTAATTCCTCTTTGCAGGAACCATTCCCCATTCCCATTTGAGCCCCCATATTGCTCAATGGGAATGGGGAGGGAGGTAATAACAGGCACATAACAACTGGCCCGTTATTACCTCCCTCTTCCCCTCGCGGGACCCGGAAAAGGACGCATGGTATTACCAGGCATCCTTACAGGGTCCCGCAAAGGGAACCTCATAATCGGCGCTCCCGTAATGAAGGGGGCCGGTCCCGTACCGGCCCCCTTCATTACGGGGGCGCAAGGGTCGTAATGAGGCCAATGTGTGTTTTCTATGTTTATTTCCACAGACACTTGTGAGTATGTTAGTCATAGGGAAGAGGCCAAGATCTAATAGATTACTGCACTTTGGGTCTGGTTTGCTTCTTATGTTCGACAGATTGATAGGGCTGAAAAGGAGAGTTTAGCTATGGTTCGGTTAGTGTTAATGTGCTAATTTCTAGGCCAGTAGCAGCAGAAAGGGTTGGAAGATGTTTGTGTAGTGTAAGGAGATAAATGAGTGGAATTGATTAGTCAAGGGAACGGGGGAGTGGGCCTTATAAGGCAATGTAGCCTGCAACCCTGCACTCCCACCACTAGCCTCTTTCAGACAGGTCCCTTTCTTTCAGTAGCTCACATTGCCACTGTGTATCCCGCTCTCTTTTTGATTCTCTCTAATCTGTACATTCTATCCCATGTGTAACAAAACAGGCATCTGCAAGTTGGTAGAGGAGGAAGAGTGGGCAATCTGGAAACTCCACTCATTTACCCTGAGCTGCATGCAAACAGCTATGTAGTCAACTACCAATTGTTCTGGGACAGGGCTACTTGAAATTTGGGGACATTTGTCTATTCTCAATAAGCTGGTTGGCAGGCTGAGGGACACCTCAAATCGTACACCAGCATGCTCAAGTGCTGTGCTGAGTGGCGTGCTGGCAATCCTGTGGTTCAAGGTCAGGGACCATCTTTGAAAGAAGGCATTTGTCACATATTCATCAGGTAGTGAGGACAGGACCATGCATTACTGCTCTTTATTCCTGAGTGTCTACTCTTCTGTCTCCCAGAAGCCACATACCTCTTGTTACCCAATGCAAAATGACTTTCCCTCTGCCCCAACCATAAAAACTCACCAGGGTTAGAGGAGGCACCAGGACTTTGGAGTGTGAAGAAGAGATGCATACTGGAAGTTTGTTTTTGCAGAGGCTGGTGGAGGCAGGAGAAGACACTGAATTCTCAAGTTTTGCAGTCTCTGAGGCTCCTTGCTAGGTAACAGTCTCTGGTCAATGTCCCTACAAAGTTTTGCACCACACCTAAAGGATGGAAACAGTGCAAGTACAGCTGTGCTTTAATTATCCAGATATTATATATCGTCTTTCCTAACGGAGGGATAGCTGTCAGGAATTAGCATATGCATAAGGTGTGAGGTACTGGCCACAGGGGTCTCATTCAGCAGGAAGATACTGCCTCACCCACTTTGCATAACTAATGAAATGAAGTAGAACAAAGGATACCTTTAAATAAATTGTTATGATGTATGAGGAAGAACATCAGAGGATAGTGTTTGTGTAGGATTTGCAAAGCAGGCCTTCAAGTAGGCCAAATGTGTGAATGATGATGGCACTACCTGTAATCCATACAGTGTTTCTCGGTAGTGATGTGAAGCATATGCTATGGTGGTACTCTGTGTGTTTCTGTATGTTTCAGAATTGGCGGGAAATGTGTTAACAGTGCATTGTTTTTTTATAGTGCACACACTCATTGCTGCACTGAGAAAGACATTGTGAGTCATAATGAGTGTGGTGGTCCGGAAACAGGGGTGGTGGTAAACTCACCGGCACCCTTGTTTCTGGACCACCTCATTTGGATTTTGCCTGCCGGGGCACTGTGCCTGATAACACATACACCAATGCACCCAGTGGGTTCCATGTGATAATGTCCCTGCAAACATGTCGCCTGGCAAAAAAGTCTTTGCAGTTTTTCACAGGCACATTATCACAATGAACATGCTGGGGACAACCCCACAGCCCCCAAAACCTTTTTTTTTTCAAGGGAAGCAGGGTACACCCCTGCAACCCCTGCTTCCCTTGACCCATTATATATGGTCACCATATATATAATATCACCACACCGTTTTTCCGGTGACCTTGTGTATGGCGACCATATATATGGGGACAATGTTACCAGATACCACCCAGTGCTGTCTCGTGGCCTTGCAGGTCACATTCTTTCTTAGAACAACATATTGGCAACAATTTTAGAACAAAGAAGGGTTTCTATGGAGGTTTGCAGCATGGGCTGCTCTCTTCAGAGCTTGGGCCTATTCAGATTTCTCCTTCAGGCTTGCAGCTTTGGTCTAACACACTGAATAATGCATGGGCATTCAGGTCCTGCTCTTTGACCATGGCTACTAAAAGTGGCGTCTGCTTATAAACGCACACTACTTCTAAATGTCTAAATTGCGTACAATATTATGATTATCTGGTGACCTTTAGAGCACCCCTCTGCCCCCTGGACTATTATAGTTCTTCCAATGGGACTCATCTCACCCTAAAGCGCCTAGGGGGGTGGGATGGGTTTGCTCCCTTCCCTACATTCCCCCTTTTGTTACTTCTACAGTAACAAAATTCTCCCCCATACATGCGCTAATTCTCCCTTCTTACCGCCTCTTCATATGGTTGGGTTCCCTTTTGTGGTATCAAGGCTCTGCACACAGACTGTAAGGTTTCCCCAATCGTGCATATTCTTCAGGAGAACATCTCATACTTCTTTGCTATTTTCAGGGTCAGACGGTGGGACAATGGTGGTGTGATACAAGCGGACCACTTCTCTCCATAGGGGATGAGGATCACGTGGGAGATGGTGTGGTCAGTTTGTATTTCCCTATCCTTTGTATTGAAACCCCAGTTCATACCATCATCATTGTGCTACTAGGCACTCCTTTGGCACAACACTTGACACCCATTTGGCAGGTGCAGAAGATGACCAAGATGAACACGATGACAGGTGCCAGCATGTTCACAATGTGCCCCAGCCAGGATGGAGCCCAATCGAATGCAACATCAAACCAGTTATTTCCTTGGATACCGCCTTCTTTCTTCATGGGAAATCCAAGACCATGTACGTTTGCAATTATGTGAGACAACAACCCGCTCTCTGCGTCTTCTGGAGGTACAAATGTTCAGCAGGAACCCTGATTGATGACGTCAAACCCATGCTCGGTATCCTTTGCCAGCTGGACCACCTCCCAGTTTACAATTTGCACACCCGGTAACAGTAGGGAGGCGAAGAAAGTCTCTGCTGATCTGAACAGTATATATTCTTTAGGGATTTCACCGAGCAATGCAGCTGAGTCTCTAGATAGATAGTTTGATCTCTTCTTCCTCTGCAGCTTATCGTATTGCCCTTTTCTGGGTAGAATACGAAACTCTGGTAGCGGTAACGGGTTCTGCTCTTTGAGCACAGGAGAAATGGTCAGGGCTGTGTTGGCTATTGGCCCGCCTTGCAAGTAGTCTTCAGGGATTACTAGTGGTTCTGAGTGCAACGTGGCTAGCAAACACTAGCCCCTCCATGATGATGCGCGGTGCAAGTATGCTTGTTGCCCACCGACCCAGTAGTAATCCATCACAGCTGACATGTCCTTCTTCAGGTCTGGAACCAGGGGGTCCTGTTGCATAGTTCATTAGAGCTGATAAATATAGTTCTTTCACTGTGTAAGCAATGTTTGTATGTTTTTTCTCTGTGTACTTTCACTGGTTTTTCGAACAGAGCGATCGATGTCAACTTCTGAAAGTGCTCTATCCAGATCTGTGCACAGGTTGTTTCAACTCAGGCCAGGAGTTCCTCTTCATATCCCCGGAGGCCCTCTACCAGGCAGCTGAGTGTGGTCTCTTGCCATCTATTATTTATATATTTAAGTCATTGGATCACCAAATAGGGTTGCTGCAGGCATTTAATGTCTCTTGGATTATTGTTACATTGCATGAAATCTGGGTCGATGAGCTCTAGTCTTACTCTGTGTGCCTGGAAGGTGCCTTCAGCCTGACATAGCGTAAGATGTGCCATGCACCGTTCCTCTATGATTGGTACTTCCTGTGGTACTAAAACCTTGCGTGCCCCTGACACATGTGGGATTAGCGAACACACGTAACAGCTACCATTCGCTGTTTGTATCCCCTCCACACTCATATCTGTGTACCAGCTGTTTGTCATTTCAGGGTGTCATACATCTTCAATAGCATCAAGGTTTAGGCCATTGTGTGCATCCTATTTTGCCCTTTGTGCTTGCTGTTTCATTCTTTTATGTGGTCCTATGTGTTTACTAACAACACTTCCACTGCTAATATCGTCATTGTTAAGATGGATTTCTAAACTCTGACCTGGTGGGCAGATGTTTTGGAGGCCACCCTAGTTTAGTGGAAATGAGCAACCTTCTGGAGACACACCACACCAATCTATGGTACCCTGGCAGGCAGTCAAGACTCATTCTCAGGGACGAATGAGAGTGATCGCAAGGCCCACAATGAGCACACACAGTAAAACTCCACATAATACTCTTAGACAAGTGTATATCAAAAATAAATTTATTATAGGCCTTTATAACTAAACACAAATAAACAACAATAATAATACCACACAAGCTTTTCACTATGTAACATATATACACAATGGGTTTAGCCTAATGTGGATAAGGGGGAGAACACAACCACAACCTGCAATAGAAAAGGTAAGTAAAAACAATTATCACATTAGGCGGTTCTTCACAGTCGGTACCTAGCGTATGCCGTCCAGCCCCACGAAGTGGGGAGCCTTGTGCTCAAATGTACAGCAGTGTGTTAATAATGCACGGCTGTACGTAAGAGCGAAAGCCTGAACTCTTCAAAGAGCTGTAGTGGTAGAGGAAGGGAGTTGTGGTGATGAAGAAAAAAGCCCTTAAAGGAATAGTTCATTCAGAAATATTATTGGCCAAAAAGATGGCCAATAATAAAACAAATACCTGAAATATATATATTTTTTTAAGTCCCTATGCAAAGTTTCGAGCAAATGAAACTCAAACTTTAAAATTGCAAGCATTAGGGGGGCATCCATTTTGTGAAATTGATGCCGCCTGTGCTTGCGTTTGTGGCACTAATGAAGCAAATGCCAGCCAGCTGTAATAAACAAAAGCTACCACTGTGTGGCTTTTGCTTCATTGGTGCCAGACTCGGAGGACGGGGACCAGAGACTACAGGCAGGAAAGCTGCAGCTGCATCTCGGTAAGAGCTATTTTATTTTATTAAATAAGCACTAGTTGCGTTTTTTTTTCTAAGTTTTCCAGGCTGGAGGAGCCCGGAAAACTTAAAAATAAAACCGCAGCTTTTAAAACGTTGCCCCCTAGAGCTTGCAATTTTAAAGTTTGAGCTTCATTTGCTCGAAACTTTGCATAGGGCCTTAAAAAAAATGATAGTTTAGGTATTTGTTATATTATTGCCCATCTTTTTGGCCAATAATATTTTCTGACCGAACATTCCTTTAAATTTGAGGACGGTTTACCCTTGCAGGTAGAGCAACTTTCGAAGTTAGGGAATAGCTGGGGAGCAAAATCCTAGCCCAGCTAAGGTGAGTATCTTTTCAGGGATTCTTGTGCGTAAAAAACAAGTGGATGTGCCAGGGGCCACCGGTAAGTGATACAAGTACTCACCAACCCTCGACACAGTTTGGGCCAAACTTTGCAAGTCTAGTCCAGGTCGCTTGTAGGTTTATCCCCTACTGTTACACAGCTCTCCAGCTTTCAATGGCTGCTGGAAAAGGACGATCGTCTGTAGCGGGACAGTAGCCTTTTCTCTGCTTTTTCTCTGCTTTTGAAGAAGAAAGGAAGACGGTTCCAATGCAGAACGTCTCAGGGTACAAGGGGTCAGGTCTGCAGGCACTTACAGCGACCGTTACCACAGCGGGACAACACAGGGACTGCACAGGGACCACAAATGCTTGCGGAGTGGCACACTCTTATAAATCGCTAGGATCATTTTTTGTGGGAGAGGGCCCAGGATCAAAATGAAGCGACTCCCAAAGTCTCAAGTCTCAACTTAACGGGACAAAGATGCTCTTCTCTATGATACCCCGGGTTCGAGCTGATCATTTCATGCTCAAATCTGGTATAGCCAATGGAAGATCTGCTCTCTTGCATGCACTCCAGTCTTGGGCCAATCGTGGCCCACAGTGGTTCCAGTCACGCAGGCATACCAGACATACTGGCACCAGTAGTGTGGATTGGGACCAGACAGTCCCAACCCTCTTCCTAGGCACTATCACACGTGACATGCAGTAGCCCAGAAAAGATGTGGTTTTCGTGGCAGGCTGCATGCTCAAATAAGGAATACCTGGGTCTATTGACCTGGGGGAAGGAAAAGGGACAAAATGTCCAAAGGACAGAACAAAAGACTTTGTGGTACAGACATTTTTGCCACTTCCCACAGTCTTGACCAAATCGCGGAAACGCGATGTCATCCATCAAAAAGAAGTACAAATAATTAAAAGTAAACAGCTGCCACCAGTTCATCCTAGGCACATATGTACAAACACCAAACAATCCTTACAGGGTGGATAGGGCCATAAAACCAGAGGACCCCTATGTGCAGTACTGTAAGTTACTTGGCACATACATAATAATTACCAAGAAATGGCAACATAGTCAAAGACTAAGGGAAACATAGTTTCCCAGTACTGACAGCCTGACGGACGTGTCAGTTTCCCCATAGTAAATGAGCAAAAGCCCAGAGGAGTGCAGCTGAAGGCTGTTCTCTACTGGAAAAAGTCAAGTTAGGTAAATCAAATAAAAGCAACATGTTTGGGGGTTCCAGAAAAGGAGGGTAAATTGCAGCTAAGGGAAATGTTTCCCACAATCATAAATGCCTATGTCATGAGAAATTCTTTAAAAAAAAAATGGAAGCAAATGTTCTAATATCATACTCATTCTCTTACTAATATGTATAGGTGTACTTGTTGGTTTGCTATAACTGTTACTATGATAATTACTATTATTGTAAATATTTACAGTGATGTTGGTATTGTTTGTGTATGTAGTCCCCCCCTCTCCCACCGTTTAGAGAGGGAGAGTTTTGATCAAATTTCCATTTGATACTGTTTTGGTGTGTCCCTAAATAAACTAGGGGCCTAAAGGTTTGCTACTGTATGATTGGAGATGAGAGAGGTAGCCAGGGATCAGGGCCTTCAAGGTGGTTGTGTGCTGTTTTGGGGTGCCCTGAGTACATCAGAAAGATAAATCCAATAGTGAGTCCCCTTACTTTTACAGCGAGGCGAGTTGAAAATATTACCTCATAGGGACCATGAAATCTGGGGCTGTTCAATTTCCTGACACAACCTCTTATGTAAATAAGTTCTCTGTCTAGCAGCCAATGGGTGGGCGGGCAGTCTGTCGCTGTCGTGTTTGCAGTGTCTGGGTTGTCCTCTTGTCGGGGCAGTGCAATCTGTTGGGAGACACATTTAATTGCACATGTTAATGTTGTCAAGTACTCTTTAAATTCGTCACCTAAGACCGCTGCTGCCCTATGGGCATCTGATGCCCTCCTGACAGTGGATACGGGCATACTCATGCGCTGGCCATTGACCACCTTGTGGGATGATAGATGATGGTCCTTGCTGGGTTGTGTGCGTAAACAGAAGGGGGTCAAGAGTAACAATGCACCCAGTTCTTTTTCAATGTGGTGCAAAGATTAGATTATTTGCTTTTGTGAAGGCTGTCAATCCCCTCCACAACACTGTTGGCCTTCTGGTGATAAATTGAACGCATCCATTGTTTAATCCCAAGTAGTGCTGTGATCTCTTTAAAGAGCTCATTGAAAAAATGCATGCCGTTATTGGACCTTAGCACGTCGCACACACCCCATTGGGGGAAGACCTCATGAACATGTAATTTGTTGACACATTTGGCATCCGGGTATACACAAGGTCCTGCCTCAACCCACCGTGAAAAAGGGAAGAGCACAAATATCAAATATCGGGACCCATTGCACCTTTCTCCTATGTCAGTGTAATCTATATGTAGATCACTGAATGGCCCAATAGGGCGGGGTAAAGGGTTCCATGTCATTTCATCACCTGCAATTTCATCCCCTGCCATTTTAACGTGCATATTCCATCGAAAATGCTCATTGTTATTTTTGTTGGGGGGTTGCCCTCCCCAAACCCTCTCCCACACTTATTTTTGGCTATTGCCTAGCCGCCCAAACCCTCATCTGCCCTTTCCCACCCCCACCCTAAAAAGTTTGATGAGCATATTTGTTGTAATATGTATGTTAAAATGCCAGGGGAAGAAAATGCAGGTGATGAAAGGATTTTGTACCAGGGTAAAGTGCCCCATAAATTTTGGAGTGTGATGCCTGTGCTGAATGTTTGACATGTGGTGCAGTGTATGATCATGTTTGTGAGGTGCTCTTGATGATTGGGAACAAACCAATCTTCCTGTATGTTGTCTGCAATGCGTTGCTTTGAGCTGTAGGAAGGGTGGTGAAGTTGGTCAAAGGCTACTGCTAATAGCTCCTGAGGCATGACTGCTTTACCAGTGCATTCTTGTCGCCACAAATAATCACATGGGGACTGTTTGCACACTCTGTTCATCCATAGTGGTTTCTCCTCATTCGGCACTGTGCCTTGTAGTCTGATAAGCTGTGCAATAGGCACTGCTGTGTATGGAGTGTGCTGTTCATTAGTTGAGGGTGTGGTCACAACGTATTCGGCAAGTATGGGTAGCGGGAGATAAACCACAATTTTGGCCACCGCGTCTGCAGCAGTGTTTCGCAATGAAATTTCATCTGTGTTGTTGGTATGGGCAGCACAATTAATGACCACCACTACAGAGGGTTGGGACAGTGCAGAAATCAGTATGTCTAGCAGTGTGGTGTGCTGTACTGGGGACACATCCACTCTCTTGAACCCCCTCCTTTTCCACCACGATAGACCAGCATGCTCTGTTGTAGTGAAAAATGGCGAGTCAGAATAAATGGTCACCTGGCAACCTTGCTATGCTCTCACTGCTTCAATGAGCGCTATGTGTTCTGCTGCTTGAGCTGAATAATGCATTGTCAATATTTCATAATCAGTCCTCTTCCGTACACATTTCTGTCAAAAAGGTGGCTGGGTTCACTGTTTTGCGTCGCACAATATGGATGTTTGGGCTTGAGAAAATAATTTAGTACGCTGAGGCTCTCTCTTTGGTCAGAGTATATTATGATCTCTCTAAAATCGTGAATACTGAGTGTTCTACATACAAAGTGACAGGACGCCCCAACAAGATTGTGGAACTTTTCTCAATTTCTAAAGCAGCTGCAGTAAGTACTTGATCGCAGGTGAACTGTCCCTGCATCACTAAGTCTAGTGTGCTGCTCTAGTAGCCCAATGGCTTGTGACCCATTGAACCCTTCTTGGTCAATACAGCAGTCATGAGTTGGTCATTAGAATGTGAAAATATGTATAACTCCTGTGTATTGTCTGGGGTGGTGAGCACTAGTTCTGCTGCTTAAGCTGAATAATGCATCATCAATCTTTCCATAATCAGAGTCTCATATTCACCCCCTTCAAGGCGTACCACTGAACAACCATACGTCTTTAATGTGTCTCCTAGTCAATTGTTGCTGACCCGTCAACAAAGAGGACCTCCCCCTCTTCCAATCTCTTGGCTTGGATTTGTTATCCTCCTACCCCTCACACGTGACACAGTCATGTATTGTGAAACTATGTAGAACTCCTGTGAATAGTCTGGGGTGGGGACAGCTGGGGCTGTAGTTAGCATTTCTTTTAAATCATTGAACTTTCATATCATGTTCGCTGTGCATTCCGTTTTGTGATTGCACTTTTGTGCTTCCTTCAGGGCCTGCAGGAGCTGCCTGGTGTATGCTGCATAGTCTAAAATCCACGCTCTTCAGTAATTGCACAACCCTAGGAATTTCTGCATGTCTTTTACTGTTATAGGTCTGGGGGTGGCGCGCACAGACACTGCTCTGTCTGGTGTGATTCTTTTGCCATTTGCTGATATTAAATGACCTAAGTACAGCACTTCCTGCTGGCAGCACTGGAGTTTGGCTTTGCCAACTTTGTACCCATCGCGGGCCACGAGTTGTAGGAGTGTGATAGAGGCTCTTCCTCAGTTCTGCTCACTGTTGCTACACACAAGCAAATCATCCATGTATTGGATGATCGTGCTAGGCACTTGAATGTTTCCTAAATCAGCATGCAATATTCTGTTAAAAATGCTTGGGCTCACGCAGTACCCCTGAGGCAAACTAGTGTGTTCATAGAGTTTTCTGCCATGTGTAAATACTGTAAAATACTGTGAGTTGCGGGTGCAGAGATAGTGAGAAGAAAGAGTTTCTCAAATCCACCACTGTGAAGTGAGTTGCCTCCTTGGGGATACTGCATAAAATAGTGGCAGGTTTCGGAACCACTGGAAATTCTTTCTGTACCACATCATTTAGGGGGGGTAAATCCTGTATCTTTCTCCATTTGCCCCATTACATTTTTGACAGGGTAGATTGACGTGTTGCATGGTGATGTGGATGGCACTATTATCCCTTGATGGAGCAGGACCTGTATTATGTCTCTAATTCCCTCCTCTACTTCTCTTGATTGTGGGTACTGTTTCACTCGGGGTAGTCTTTAGTGTTTTGGTCACTGGGGTTACCTCATTTAAGAGGCCAACATCATGTGGGTTGGTGGTCCACAACTGCTCAGCTACATATTCGAAGTCTGCTTCAATGAAGGGGGACGAGGCCACAACAGCCATCAAAGAGCACTGCACTGTTCTGTACTGCACCATGATCTCACAGGGGATGCAAATCTTCAAAATTATTTCTCGATCACATTGTTTTCAAATAATTCTGCATCTGTTACCTCTTTAAGAAGGACAGTGGGGTTGGTGCAATGCACTATATGCCTCTCGCACCCATACCTGTCTGTCTCTAGAACAACCACTCTCTTTGGTGATACCAGCAACCCTTGCAGGTTGAGGGGTAGGATTGTGCCCACCCCCAATTGTGGGGAAACCACAGGGCAAAATATAAAATCTATCATCATTCTCCAACAGCCCATGGCCATTTTTGACACCGCCTCCACAAGCACTTTTATTCCATAGGTGAACATGTCTGGGTATACGGGTATCCCTCGGACCACCACCTGCCCTGCCATTGCATGTATTTTTACCATTGCTCTCATTGCACTCATTCCTGGAATGGCGCAAACAATGCCATGATCAGTGAATGAGATTGTCATGCTCAACTTACTGAGCAGGTCTCTGCCCAGCAGGTTGACAGGAGAAGTCTCAGAGTACAATAATGAAGCGCGCTCCACCTTCCCTCCCACCTTTGCATTCAGCTCTTTAGTGTACGGAAGCATAGAAATAGCACCAGAGAAGCCCTGCGTGTCAAGAGTTTTGCCCAATAACGGGAAGTCCCCCTTACTGATGCATGATTTTGCAGCACCCGAATCAACCAAGAAAATGTATTGCTTGTTTCCAATCTTTGCCCCCACCAAGGGCTCCTCATAAGGGTTGAGGGTCATTGACAGGACCGGACACACAAGAGTTCTCTGTGGGCTGTCCTAATCAGGATATGCGTTTGTTCTTGGAAATGAATAGGGGTTTCCCTCCACCATGGCTGCACCTCTAAAGGTGCCGAACATACCATTTTATGCTGCATTGAATGGAGTTGTGCCACCTCCCTACTGAAGTGTGCGTTGGGTGTGTATTGTTGTACTGCTTGTTGCTGCTGCGTAGGTGGGCCAGCTATCTGCGGGGGTGACTGTGTGTAGGTAGGGTATGGACGTCTTCTGGGTGCCATCCTTTTAGGGGGGCCATGGGGTTTTGGGTCATAGTTATACCTCATCTCTGGTCTGCTCCTATACTCCCTTGAAAAATTGCCACACTTTCCACAGTTCCAACATTGTGAAAGCTCCATTCCGCCATCTTGGTCCTTCTACCCTTAGGACCCCTCCCCTTATCCCCTGACCCACCTCTTCCTTGCTGATGTCCTCCTTGTTGCCACTGTGGGTTGGGTTACTATGGACCCCAGCCCCACTGTCCTTGCCCTTCTTCCGACCAAACTGCTGCTGTTCTAGCATTTCCGAACTCTTGGGAGTTTCCTGCCGCCTCTGTCTGCACTGGCGTTGATACTGGCGCCTCCACAGTTATCTAAGCTAGTTTGTTTTGTACTAGTTTTGCTTCCTCTGCTTGCTGCCTCTGGGCCGTTTCCTTGTCACGCTCCTTTATTCTCTTGAAATGGTGTATTATTATGCTCTGTATTTTGCCCCACCCCTTTGCCTCAATGCCCACTATTTTCTCTAGTACCTTTTGCACTTATTTGGGCAGGCTCTTTTGAATGATAAAGTAGAAACAGGGTATTGACTGGTCCCACAAGCTACCTGTTGCTGCCCTACACATCTCCTGAACCTTAAGAATAAAATGAGAGCGGTCTTCATCATCACCCATGGTACATTGCATTATTGACTATAGATCAGGGATGTTGGGGAACGCTAGCCACAGCGTGTCCCATATTTGTGCCCAGATCCTGTTGAATGACTCTCCATCATGTGCATCGTTCCTCAAATTCACTCCTGGGTATCCAGCCTTTACCCTCACATCCCTGGCATGGTCTCCAATGGACGCTACCAATAAGCTTTTTATGTCACCGACTGCCCAGGGTACTCCAGCATTCTGCTTTTTGAATGCGTAAATCCACTTACCCGCACCCGCCATGAGGGGCGGGAGCACCTTTATTAAATTGTTTTTGTCAATCTACGCCCATAGCACATAGTGCGGCCTGCCGGACCCCTTATGTATGAGGGGCATCTGCATCTTCGCCCTACCCCCGTCAGCTCTTTTTCCACTTACTTTTTTCCTTGCTACTGCCATCCGGTCAAACCTGCTCCTTAACCTACGATCCCATAATGTTTCTACCCAGGGAGTCTGTTTAGGTGCTTGCTCTGCCCCCTCCTCCTCTGCATCCTCATATTCATCAACTGTACTCCATCCGTCTTCCACTCATCTGTCGGAGCCTAAATTCTCATACACTAGGCTGTCCTCCCGCTCTCCCCTTTCTCCTTCCTTTTCTATATGTATGTTTTTTTATGGCTGTGCTATCTATTCTGAACAGAAAGTCTCCTGCATTCCACTCATCTGACCCTTACTATGCTGGATTGTCTGTTTTCACTTCACTATCTGATGCTCGCAATATAGTCAATTCTGTTCACGCCACTGACATTCCCTTTTATTGACATCAGCATGCGCTGAGACATCCAGAGGGGATGCATATGGGGGTGGTGGGGCTGTTACTGTGGTAGACACAAAGGTCGGGTTAGTGTAACCTACTAGGGGGTGAGTCACCAATGGGTATATTCTTCTGTGCTCCGCTGGTGCCCCGCCATCCATCCTGTACAATCACTCCTGCTCTCATTTTCCACTCCCCTTCCCTCCAGATCTTCAATTTCTTCGAACATTTTCCAAAGGTCTAATATCCCATTTCTGTTTTGCAACTGTTTCCCCGTTATATTTGGCTGCCAAAAAGTATGGACATATGCTCCAAAATTCCCTTATGGGATCTCTGCTATGGCCACGAGCGGGGCATCCCCCCTCCTTTTGTTTCTGTCACCCTTTGCTTGTGGTATTTCTCAATCCTGTCATGATATAGTGGCATGGCCTTATACATGTACTCTATGGGTGTTTCTCCTCCCATTATATTGGTCCTTATGCCTCACTGCCTTTGCACCTTTGTTAGTGTGCCACGCACGCTGCCGCTTCTTCATCAAAAAAGTCAATCCTTCCTCCCCCTCCCATCAAAAAATCAAAAATACCTTTCCCTCAGCCCCCTCCTCTCCTCACACCCCCACTCACACACTCCACACTCTCAAAACACACTTTTATGTATACAATGCCCCACCTTACGCATCCACCCTACACAAAAAAAACGGAAACAAAACAAGCTAAAATAACAAGCTAAAATAAAAACTACTATTTCCGAGTCCACTAATTATGCAGAGCTTCTATCTGTTTCCTTTTTCCTCTGTTACAAAATATACATGGTACCACCTTCTTCCCCCACTCGGGAAGGCTTCCTATCATTCCATTTTCCGTTCCTTAATATTCTCCTTATAAAACCTAATAATAATAAAAACAACACAAACCACAACCACACCACAACAACAACCTTGCTGTCCATTTGCTCACAACCTTCACACTTTCCCTTACACCAGTCCCATACTTGTTATCACTTGCAAGGGTATACCCACATGCGCGTGTTCACCCAAACTCCTCCGTCACAGGGTTCCCAATAATACGAACCTGCACTCTCCTGAGAACCGTGCCCCACTCAAAAGAGCAAACAGGAATTCTGCAAGGTTCCTGTAAAACCATACGTGTTTTTCGGGACTGGTCATTGTCGGTGGGTGCGGCCCCTCCAGAGAAGCGGCCTGGACACCTCCACAGGCATGGGGTGCGCTGGGAACACATTGGGGTCACCAAGTGGAGGAAGCATGCCCCTAAATGCTCACACCAGAAAAAATACAACCTACTAGGGAAAAAGGCCCAAGAAACTCTTGCAAGGATAACAACTTTTATTTCTACAAAGATAGGTGTGTCAGCAAAGAACTATGCTGCCAAGTAACATTCTGGGGAAAGGGTGCAAACAGAAGCTTAAAAAGCGAATCAGCATCATCCTTACATATAGTACAACCCTATACATGGCTGCAATGCTTCATAGGGGATGCCAGGCCATTGATCCCAGCCTAGTTCATCCGTCTTACATCACATGGGGTCTGCTGGGCTCATCGTCTCAGGGAACCAAGGCCAAAGAAGCAATTAGATACATTTGTAAATAGTGCTATTCTATCATTATACAGTGCACCTGGTATGCTCAAAGACTGGCACAGGGGAGTCTTAAGGTCACGCTAACACACACACTTCATTCATCCCTATCACATCTTTCGGCTTCCAAGGCTTTCACCCTCACCTTTGAACTATAATTTATCCCTCCCTGTACCTCACATTACAAATCATGTTGTTATGAAATAACAGTGGGATGACCATGCTCTTAGATCTTTTAGGGTGGATTGGTTTATGGTTGGTGGTCTGGGGTAAACTGGTACCTTGGAATTAAGGGGTCTTGGGACGGTGACAGCTGTATGGGCTAAACTGGTGGCTGGCTGGGTGGGGGTCGGAGGCCTGCTTTGGCCTGTGTGTAATAACACGTACACCAAGGTACCTGGTGCTGTCTCATGGACTTGCAAGGCACATTCTTTCTTAGAACAACATATTGGCAACAGTTTTAGAACAAAGAAGGGTTTCTGTGGAGGTTTGCAGCGTGGGCCTCTCTCATCAGCACTTGGGACTTTTCATTTTTCTCCTTCAGGCTCGCGGCCTGTATCTAACACACTAAATACTGCATGGCCGTGCAGGCCCTATTCTTCCACTATGGCAACTTACAGTGGCGTCTACTTATATACACGCACTATGTCTAAAAGTCTAAATTGCCTTCAATATTATGATCGTGTGGGTCCTTTAGAGCGCATCCTGGACTTTTATAGTTCTTCCAATGGGACTCGTCTCAACCTAAAGCGCCTACGGGGGTTGAGATGGGTTTGCTACCTTCCCACCAACTCTTAGGGCTGGTTTATGAGGCGGTACTTGGCTAATATTTACATAAGAAAGGTGCTGTCCACTGGCACTTTTATTGAACAATTCCAAGTTTTGATTGAGAAATGTATCCTTGCTATTGCTATTCAAAAAAAGAAGTGTTTCACTGATATTTTTCTTTCAAAAGATTTTCAGTGCTGGACAGACTTTGGCGGTTGTAGGCGTGGAACAGTGAATGACCAAATAGAATAAATAGACCAAGCCCAAAGTTCAGTCAGCTGTTTGGGGCAATGCAGCTGGCATAGGGCCGATGGCTGGTAGACTGAAAAGAGAGCAGAGGGGCTTTCCAGTTGGGAGGGGCCAATTGCCTCTTTTTCTATTCCTGGATTTTAAAGCCACTAAGCTGGATTCTGGCTGTTTTAAGCATTTTCAGTCCCTAAAGGACTCTGCCTATTGAATTTTGAGCAGAACCTGGATTCTATTTGAGCTGCTTGGGGAACAACTTTGTTTTTCTCCCCCAAAGCAATTTATCTCACCACTTAAGAGCAGACATGTTACTCTGATTTGCATAACTGCTGGTACCATTAATCCCCATAGACATTTAATTCTTTTTAAATCATTTGATCCTATCTTTGAAGATGTTTTGGTCTAAATATCATAGGGCATTAATGGGTGTTTTTTTATATTTTTGAAATGTTTCAGTTTTTATATTTTGCCTAGAATTGTGGTTGTTCCCAGGCATCCGGTCTTCTCCAGCCCTCTCAATGCGCTACCTTCTACAGTTAGTGAGTGTGGAGAGGATGTTTACCCTTCTTTTGATATAATATGATTTGTTATGTCATTTATAATGGGCCTGTACATAACTGTATCTAGGCACAACAAGACAAGTAAGGGAAGTCATAGGGATAGCAAGACAAGCTATCTTAATAGGCCTTGTGTCATTCAGATCATACCACATTGAGAAAGATATTGAGGTATTGATTGAGGCAGAAGCTTCTATGAGATTGCCTATCATGTTTTGGCGCGGCAGTGCTAGATGGTCTAGCATGAATTGTGGGGTCACCTAGCATGACCTGTTGAGGAATATAGGTGGTTTTTATGTGACTGTGATTCTTTGAAGAAGGTTGATCAGTCCCCATCACGAGTGGGGCTGTAGCCCTTAAATGTGGTGGTAATGGCACACCACCACAATTAAGGGCTGGCCCTATCACAAATTGGGCACCAAATGGGCTGTTTTACCTCCAGCCTTTTTTCTGGAGGTGAAAATCCCATTTAGCGCCCTGTTTTCGGCGGTATTACCGGCGGCTGTATTAGCACACAGTATTAGCACGGACAATGCCCCATTGGATCCTATGGACCCAATGGGGAATGGTGCTGTAATATCGCCGGACCGGTGGGCGTTAACACTATGACAGTTGGGCGTTATTTCAGCTGGGATACCGCCCCACTCGTGATAATGCCCTTAGTATTGAATAGAGGTAGAGGCAATGACAATGATTTCAGCTTTTTCGTTTGTGATATTTTGCATTTTAAGGCCCCGATTTGTATTTGTATTTTATTTATTTGTATAGCGCGCCAAGCCCTAAGGCATATGGGCGCTTATGATGCACTGCCAACAAACACCCTGATTCACAGAGGGGTGCATTATGCATTTTTGCATTGCAAAGTAGCACTGTACCTGTGCAAAGTCAGTGTAAAGTCACATTGCACTGCAAAAATACACTTTGCACTGCTCTGTGAATGATGGTGTTTGTTGGCAGTGCATAGTGACTTTGCATTAGAGCAAAGTCACTTTGCTCTGCCCTGGAAATTTGCAGACCTAGGCCCAAAGTGTGTTGTGTATAGTGACAACAACAATAGCAATGTTTCTTTGCTAAATATTTCCCATAATTAACAGATTTACTTTGTACATGAGAGTGTAAGAAGCATTCATTGAGTGTTCATTATTAAGTAAGAAGTGCTTGAGCATGAACCTGAAGAATGGGGAATCTATCCAAATGCATTGTGTATTGAAATGCCATATATGGTACATGTCTTTGAACACATATTTGAAGTGTTAATTGATGGTATGAGCAATGGACTATCAATAATCATATATGTGACGTTGGTAAACCCTTAATGTACTGATGAATGTGTAGCAGCCACTCATTCCAGGGGATAGATTGCCTGCTCTCATTACTGATGCACAGTGACAGGTATATGCTTTTCCCTACCCCTTGCCCAACCACAGCCCCTGCTGGAGGGGGTCTTGCACACTCTCCTGGGGGTGGACGGATGGCTGTGTAGGTACAGGTGATACAAATCACATCAGTGGTGTATACAGAAACTCACCACCCAAGTTCAAAGGAAATAGAATCGTGACTTAAGCACTCCAAATGTGCACTCCGCTTGTCAACTAGTAGCACTGTTTGCTGAATTGTACATTGTCTCATCTGGGTTTACAGGATTCCAGATGGGTGTCAAGAATAATGGTGATAGCAGGTAGGCACTGTCCCTGCAAATGGGCAAATATTACATATTTTTTAGTGTGGATCCTGTAGTAGGTGTATGTTTTGCATGTGGGTGTGTGTGTGTTAAGATGTGTGTGGTGGGAGATACTCACCAAGGAGCTATCTGATGCAGATGCTAGAGCCTGGTGGATATGGAAATGGCGTAGGATGTAGCTTTCATGCGTCTATCTGGTGAAATTGGCATTTGTATGCATTATGTGGCCATTTGTATTGCAGATGACCTGGACACAGATGGAATGCCAATTTGTCAAATTCCTTTGTACGTGCTGTGCCTCTGTGGTGATGTGCACCACAACATGCATGTGTCAATCACTCTGAGGACCTTGAGGGAACTGTGTGTCAGTAGAGAACTCCTGGCCACTCTTTGCCATGCCTGCAGAGTGTGTGGCATTTCCATGTGGCTATGCAGCCATATAATGATGCACATGGCCAGAATTAAAAGGGCAGATAAGACTTTCACAGGCTGAGGTACTGCATGTGAACAGATGGTGCAGGATTCCAGTCATTCTCCCACTCCCACTGACAAAGTGCAGGATGACATGTGAGGAAAATCGGTATGTACATAGACCTCTTAATGCTGCATCCCAAAATTGGTGCAGCGGATCTGGAATATCTTGGGCCTCCTCCACTTTCTCTTCCTCCTGCTCTTTGCTTGATCAAGCACAAGTGTGAGCGATTTGTGGCCTGCCATTCTCGTTCTTTCAGTATGGTTGTGTGGTGGTTTTATAGTTTGCGCCTGCTCAGGTTGGTGATAAGTTTGGGGCCTTTTGATTTTTGCGTGTTGGAGCAATAATTTGGGTGAATTCTGTTTGTTTTGTAGTTTGATGGGAATGTTTGGGAGTTTGCCCCCGGCCACACCCACGTCACTCTCTTTTTTGCCAAATAATGACCCATTGTGACACTTTCTCTGCCTTTGTGCTGCTGGCCCTTCCTTTGCGCTAATGTGGTGCTATGGAGGGTAATCTGCTCTATCTATACAAAGGTCTACCGTTCCCCTTGTTTTAACATTCCCTCTCTCACACGGTTAGGGGATAACCAACATAATCATCATATAAAGGAGACAGAAAATACATTCCCCACTCAACAGTGATCTTTACATATCGTGTGATGCTGAAAAACCCTATTTATACCAATAGTCTTGAAAAAATAGACCTAGTACTTATTTGTTTTTTTATAATATCAAAAATAGTTTATTTTCTTTTATAAAACTAACTCTAAAACAGTGTTTTCAGTAAAAAGGACCCCACAACACAACATACAGTGGATACATTTACAATACAAATTACTAGTTTCACTCACATCCATTCCTGTAACATGACAATACAATACATCAACATATAAAATTTATATAATGATTTAAACATTTCCAATCACTGAGTGTTATTAACTCAGAATAAACAGTCCCGACATGTTTCAGTTCCTCTTGGCACCAAATGCATGAACCTTCTTCAGGGGAAGACACTTTTAATTTTTTCTCCACCATGTAATCCAGGGCCCCAAAAGTACTCTTCAAACCGTACTCCTCACAAGTAGGATTGCTGCAGTGTAGGTGTGCCTCAGTGCACCCAAATGCCCTCCGACCTCTTTCAATAAGTCTGATCCTGTTCTATAAATGGTTCTTTGGTAACCATGAACCTGATTCCAGCTATTACGCCATGCCACTACTCCTGCGTGGTTGAAGAGATTGTTTACATATTCTTCGTCGCTGTTAAATTGTCCACAAAATTGTAACCCTGTGCTTCAGGCCCGAATACTGTCAGTACTGTTAGGGAAGCAAATATGAAAACAAGTGAAGCATTATTCTGAACTCATGGACCGTTAACACAAGCATCTGCATCTGTAGCATCAGCGTCTTCATCTGCATCTGTGTGATAGTAAAATCTGCTCAGCCAGGGCTCATATTGGGAAAGGCCAACTCATAGGGCATTCTGTCAATTGCATTTGGACTTTTTGTACAACACAAAATGCACTTTTTCAGTGCAAAGCCAGTTTGCACTGCGTGCAGCGTGTTGTAAAACAGGCCCTCTATCTTAAATCCACCTTAGTAAATAAAATGCAGCCAAAAAACACACACATATTACTTTACCTTCATATGTACGTTTCAATTCAAAACTCCCCCTATTTCTTTACATGCGTAACCACTTCATCTCACCCTGCCCTAGTTACATTTCCTCAAAACAAAACGTTAGCACAACACCAAACACCTCATTAAAGTCTTCAGCGTTAAACAATAAAATGCTACTTTTTCACACTATCAAATATACACAAAATAACACTATATTTACTGATAAGAACAGCTATACTGGTTTGAAATAAATACAAACCAAACATAATCTTTTCATAACCTCTCAGTGCAGTATTAAACCCCCAAAAATGTCCTAATTAACAATACCCGACATAAAAAAAACTATTGTTGTAACAGACAACAGTTACTCCATTAAAATATCTGTGTGGCCACAATCAGCAGAGGCAATCAATTATCTAGGAAACTACGTACATGTCTCACATGTTTCTATCATCATATTACATGGAGAACAGATCTTAAACATGACATGAACCACTACAATCATGGTAAGCCAAATGTATTACTTAACTTTCAAAATACTTTCCAACAGTTATTTCAAAACACACAATGCTCAAAATTCCAATTGAAAAAAAACAAATAAAGCTTAATTAGCTTGACAGCACAACAACCAAGATGTAGTTTTAACTACCATGCGCACTGGTGCTATGGATACATACCCATAAACTAGTACTCGCTATACTTGAAAAATAGCTATGAAAAAGAATAGGACATAATTAAACATTGTACATAATATATGAACAGTAAGGTTAAATGTGATCTAAATGTGCACTCTACAAAATAATCCTAATGGTCTGTGTAAACTTCTGCATAGAAATCGAAAATGTATTCACAGAAACAATGTTATATTTTTAAAGAAAAGCCAAATAATTCCCATTTTTGGTTTGAACAAAAAGCAGTACCAAATCATGGTATACTTAATCATCTTCTTCATGGTAATTTAACAGCAAATACAAGCTTCAGTTTAATAACCCAAATAATTGTAATTACAAATCGGCAACAATGAACTTTGATTGTGACACGCTCTTTAACTGTGTTGTTAATTGATGTAGAAACAGAGAATATTAATGATATTATCATTACAAATGTACCTTTTTCTTATGACATTGCATTTTGTAATTGCAAGATGTTACAAAGCACTCAACCTACAGACTAACATACGATACTACTACCAATGTTTACACTTTACATTCGTTGGGTATTTCCCAAGTTTATTGAAAGACAACTTTGCTGAATGCATTTTTGCAGATTTCTTTACCACTTTTATTTATAACATATTTTAAGCTGAACAAGGTATATACAAGGAGGGGGGAGTTTAAGTGAGGGGATAGGGGGGGCGTTGCAAGCCAGTCTCCACCTGCTTCCAGTGGTTAATAAAGTGGTAAAAACAGTTAAAGAAATTCAGCAACGTTCCCATGTTGAAGAAAAATAAATAAATCAGCAAATCCTCTAGATGCATTATTTGCACACTATCTTTTTTTAACATTATTCATAAACATACAACACCACGAATTGCACACAGTCTGCTTCCAAAACCGTTTGCACTTTATTTCTATTATAAAACTACCTCAGGTATAGCACACCTTCCTCAACCAGACTGTACTTGTCCACACTTTTCAAGTTTAAAATCATAATTATAATATGTGTATACTGGAACTGTTCTTTAAATATGTTGCTAATAGATACCTTTATAGTAAAACTAGCTTCTTCTTCAATCCTCCACACAAACCAACAGTAAAACACTTGAATCCATGCCTATACATGTATAAAGCAACAAACACAAACCAACACACCATTATTAGCTTTGACAATGCTTTATCTGCATCATTAGGGCACATATTGTTCATGGTTGCCTGTTGCATTTGTTAAAACCACAAAGTTGAAAGGTTGTCCACTACTCCGCACCAAAACACCACCTCAGCATTCAAAGCCACCAGTTCACTCCACATTTCCCCACACCCCACTCCTCACCACTACTTTACAACCCCCATAGAATACACCACTCAGCACAACCCAACTACAACACCACAATTCCATTTTATTCCAAACCTTCACCCCATTCCACCACTATACACTGCCACAGCACTGCCAGAACACCCCTCACGACCCCACACCACCTCACTAACACTCCACGATTCCACACTGTCATTCCACACAACACCAGTCCAGAAATATACACCATTTCTCCACACCACTAAACCTCCACCCAAACCATTGCACAGCGGAACTGTCACTGTGTATTACACGGAATACGCGAGATGGGGAACTCCTTCCCCTGCAATTAATGTGGCACATTTTGAGTAGGTCTCCAACCCGTCTCGCACCGAACCTCCACAAACACCCCATGTCACAATGGACTAGGAAGCAGGCCGGTGTATATCAATAAGATATTTATTAATGTATTATTTAATGAAAAATGAAAATCAACCAACTGCACAGCCACCAAGGTTGTGGCAACACAAAATGGAATAATCTCTACAAAACCATCAGGTTAAGATATTCTATTACATGTAATTCTATTGTTTTAATGGCAGAACAGAAAAATAACAATGTACCACACAGTGATAGCACCAACAGTTAAGCACCCCCCCACAACAATGGAAAAATGAGTTTTCAATGATTCAATACTACTGATATGGGACAGCACACATATGGGTACTTCCGTTTACTTACACTAGAAGGCAAATAGGGCTTCAAAGCAGAGTAGTTAGCACACCTAGGAACTTTGATTTTTAATAAAGGCAACACATGAGAAAGAAAATCAAACAAAATGAATAAAAGGAATGCAATTCAAAATCAGTGATCAGGGTACAGTAGGGGAAGAGATATAAACTAGGAACAACCAGGTACAAAGGTTAAAAGACATTTTTAGAAAAAATGAAAAGGCAAATCACACACATTATGCTGGGGCTATGAAGTGACAGGCAAGCTCTGAGCAATAAAAAATGAAGGAAATGCAATTCGAAATCTGCGCTCAGAATACGATAGATGAAAGGGAGTATTCTAGAAAAAACGCTTTTTAAAGGATGAAAAAACATTTTAAGAAAAACGAAAATGGGAATCACCTTCATTTTACTGTGGTTGGAAATGACACACACGCTTCGAGCAATGAGAAATGCACATAGGAACATCATTTTTTAGTGGAAATGACAGGGGCGGCTAACCGGTAGGCTTTGGGCGAAGAGATTACTCACAATGGGAACAACGGTTTGAGTTTAATAGGGCAGATACAAATAGGAATGACACTGGAAAATGAAAATTAATTTAGCAGGGCAACATTAAGACACGTGGACACATTTGTTTTTCAGCTCACAATAGGAATCATTCTTTTGAGGCAACACTTTAATGACTATGACTATGATAGTTAAATAAAAACACTAGACAAGATGGAATTTCAACACTTCCGATATTTGAAACTCAATGGGGAAATTAATTGATTTACTTTCAAAATACTAAGGATTTATACAGTCAAATTAGGGGGTTTTCAATGAGGATATGCTAACATACACAGGCAAACGAGAGATTCTTCTATGGGGAGATGGCTGGATGACACTGGAAAATGGGGTTTTCAATGGGAAATATTGGATGCACTGCTGCACAAATGAAGGACTTATGCAATTTAGGGCTGGGGTTATTGCTACTTACATAGCAAGCCTTTGTTTAAGTTTCAGGGAAGCCAGCTGCATCTCAGGACACTCTGGAAAGAAAGGTCAAGGGTCTGGTGACTGCACTCTCCAAGATGGTAAGTTTCAGCAGCCTTCTCTCTGTCCTCATTTTTCTGTCTTCCCCGGCTTTTTGTGTGTCTTGAGTCCTAGTGCAGTTCCCCTTATATAGTAGAAATGACATCACAAATTTTACAATCTTGGGGAAGTACCCTTCAATAATCCCTGCTGCCAGGACTGGACAGTTTCTCTCTTTCTCTCTGCCCCCAGTCAGGATTAGTTTAGGAATTTTGGAGTACCATCTGTCTTTTCCCCTTTATTACCACCCTTTGTTCTCATTTCAGGTTTTTGGCAAAAACTAGTTATGTATCATAACTTCATAATTGTTCTAGCCACTGCCATATGAAACATATATTCAGTTTTAGCTGACCATGGGGAATTAGATAAGCTGACCGCCAACTCTGTATGATGTAGCATGGCCATGTAACACATTTTTGTCATTTTCATAAAATGTACAACAGTTATGAATATGTAAGTCATCAAGCATATTCGCAATTTAATTTTCCATCTTTTCGCACACTTTTACATTTGTCACATGTCCCGATCAGTCAGAAACCTAATCTCACTGGACATTACCATTCCCAGAGTCCCAGGTAAATGCAATTTATATCCCCAAAACCGCCTGAAAATTACATGAACAATGGCATAACATTGAGATCAATCCTCAGTCTAATGGCTGTCCAAAATTCCTAAAATCAAAACATCAAAATATCAATTGGGAGTGTCTGTTCAACATGTGGGAGTGCTGCTTCATCCCCCACAGCCATCCGTCTTCCTGGGCTTGCCTGTGATCAGAGTTTTTTTTATAAGTCTCTTTGAAGTGCTGTGGGATCTTTTGAAGTCCCTTGGTTTAACTGTCTTCAGTGCAAGCCTGTCTGGGCAACAGTGGCCTTGAAACACTTGCAGAAGCAGATTCTATTGCAGGGCGTAATTAGATGGGAGGTGTAACATCCAGCTGGAAGTGGGCATTTCATTGTGAAGTTTAGAACTGAGTCAGAACAGGTTTTTCCTGAAGTGTCTCTTCACATGTTTACAAGTGTTTTGTGTGTGAAACATATTATACATTGGCTTTGGTCACAGGTAGGCTCCTTTCCCCATGGTTCTTTAATTTTACATGATCAAAAAGAAAATACCAGGCCATTTAGGTGCCAGTGTTAAAATGCTTGCCACTCATGTGAAAATAAAAGCAAAAGCCAGGCCATTTTTGGTTGCAATGTTCAAATGGCTGCTGTTCATGTAAAAATGACTTCTGTTTGGGGCCTTTAAATGCACCCCAGAGAACCACTGCACATCAATGCCACAACCCCACTCAAGACCACTACTCTGTACCACCACCATTCCATCATATAACCATTCCACGCAGCCTCCCAGCACATCATTCTACACCACCACTCCACACAACCCATCTAAACCTATGTCAATCTAACACCCTGGACCCACTCTACCACTCTGCCATATTCTTCCCCTTCCCTGACTCATCCCCACAACCTCTACTCGACCTCTGCACCTGTCTGCCCCACACCACTCTACCCCCACTACCCTGCCTCAAGCCTATATACCCTCACTCACCCTTCCTGACTCTATCTGTCCTACCTCACTCCTGCATACCATACCACTCTCTATCGCCATGCATTGTATGGCCACCCATCCAAAACTTCCCCACTGTTCTGACACCTTCTGTGCCTCACCTCTGACCACCATCAGTAGCATAAATACCCTACATCTCACGTGCCTATCCCCAACAACCCATCCTAGCTCGCCTCTGCCTACCACTATAAAGCTAGTCTCCCTGCTACTCCACCGCACCCTACCCCTGCTTCCCACCCTCATCCCTGTTCACTCCCCTTCCATACCCACTCTGCATCCACCCACCCTAATCTGCATTGGCGTCTCTCCAACATGCCACCCTCCTTAGCTCACCTCTACCTATGCCCATTAATCCCAGGCCCATCCATGCCTACACTGCTCATCCATGCCTAATATCTCTCACCTTAGCACACTCCTTCTCCCTTTGAACGTATGGCATCCTAACTCCTGTCACCTTACAATTACCATGCTTACATTTAAATGTCCAAGCATAGTGTTTAATGACAAGGAACATTAGTAATACACAAAGTAAAACATCTTCTATATACTGCAGTGAAAGATACATATTTCTACTATGTCAATGACTAATATTATTTTTCTGAATGCCACAATTGAGAGACAAATTAGGAAATACTGGATAATAATCGTAAAATGCAAAAAACAATTGGAAACGCCAACACAATTGACATAGCCAATCCTTGTTTTAAATAAGGTGTGGAATCTGTCAGGGTGAGTGTAACCGCTAGCACACCTGTGGTCTGGGCACTTTACAATGACTGTGACAATTGACTGCATGATGCATTGTAAAACATGACATCCCGGGCATACCCCGTGTTTACATGCCTAACATAGCTTCATGTGATGAATCCACTTCTATCTCCGCTGTGCACAAATGCGCCCATTACAAGAATGAGTAATGGTGGACTCCATGAAAAACCTAGAGGCCACCAATACAAAGGATCCATTCACATTTGACCTGCTTTTAGCATGTGCAAAAAGGCAGTTTCACCATGCAAAGGAGATGTGGATCACTGCATCTCCACCAGTCTCCGGTGTGGGAAAAGATCCATGGGCGTTTTCTACATGGAGCAAGAAAAAGAGCAACTTTTCTGCTGTGTCTCCTGCTACATGCAACAAAGAATCTATTCTGAATAGTGAGCATGAGTTCATATTCATGGACTCATTGTCATTAGAGGGATGCCCACAACCACAGCATTTTCCAACCAGTACCAAATGAGGGTGCTCGTGGCTACTCTTTCACCTTTTAAATATTGCAGCATAATGTCAATATTCTATTGTCAAATTGGTCGTCAGTGTTCCCAGTGCTGGCTTGAAATATTGATACACATAACGTTAATGGCAAAAACTTGTATGCAATGTAAAGTGATATGGTATAGGGCACCTCTGCAATTCTGGCCACTTAGTTGGGTCTGGCTCTGAAAGAAAATAAGAACTGTTCAGGTGCTATCTGGGTAAAGGAGGTGGGAATGTGAAACCTAGGGTGGTAATGAGTGCAGGGTGAAGTACCCTTATTCTGAATGCTCGTGTGGATTTGTGTGATCTATGGCAGTGACAGATGTGTGACAGGACTGGAAGACAGTGTTCGCTGCTGGCTAGAATGAGGAGGTTGTGATGATCTAGAAATGTGAGCTTTGTGATAGCGCCACCAAGGTTAATGTGTTATTAATGGGTATATAGCTGGCATATACAAGGTGACATTTCTGTTTAGTCTAAGCTCGAAAAGGGAGTAATTAGTTGGGAAAGTAGAGGGAAATTGAGATTAGTGAGGAATCCTTGAATGTATAACTAGATTTAAATTGTGTGTTCCATTCTATCTGTTCACCTTTGATTGGCAATTTCTGGGGTGTTGCTCTCTATTTGGATGCATCATTCTTAGAGCTCCAGGTTCCATTTTAAGGAGAGAGCAGGGATGCTGACCTGACTGTACCCGGTCTCCGGAGTTGCTTGATTGAAGGAAGAAATTGTAAAATGGTACAATCTAGAGTAGCCATGTTTTGTTTATGTTAATTCAACCCTTGTGACAGATTATACACTTTGTATTATCATATCAGCGTGTTGGGATCATAATTATGGTGAAAGCCGCTATACAAACGATAAAATGAATGAATGAATGAATAAATGAATGAATTAATTAATTAATGAATATTCAGACACCCTTCATATTGGTTCTTCAAATATGTGATTTTGATTTTTTGCAAAGTAACTGACTTTTCATGCACGGCTTCTATTTTTAAGAAAATAAAGTGCAACAGCCCTTTCCCTTTTTCCTCCATCTGCAACTCTTCCTTTCACCCCTTCTATCTGTGCTGTCTCTGAGATCACTGCAATAGCCCCTACTTACTCATAAACTACCTTACCCATGCAATTGAGCCAGAAAAAGCACCTACTGAGATAGTGTAATGATGTGCTGTTTTATTGGAAGACAAATAAAAACAAACAAAAAATAGCTCACAAAACGTCATATCACCTTCTTACAACACACACATGCGCGCGCTCGCGTGCACGCACAGTTCAAGGATTAGGAGAGCTGGGAGCTATTTAACTCCTGCTTTTTGCCTAGAAGAGTCTGATTAACTTGATACAGACGTCTAGCAGTAGCTACTTTTAGCTCCCATGGCCAATTATTACAAAACAAACACACATATGTGAATTTAACTCTGTGCATTTGAGACGATCTATAAACACTAGGACACATGTATACAACATTTAAAGCATAAGGGGTCATCAATAATGGTTGAAATTATATGTCTGCATCTTATGTGGACGTCATATTTGCAGAAGCCATTTGGTAGCTCCTCGCTCCCCAGTGGTAGAGCCTGGTCACCATCTAATGCTGTATACCCAGGAGCTACTTTTTGCTCCTGCTTATCCAATCACAATTTCGATTCCCTGCACACACACCACTAACAAGGGGCTTTGCAGCAAAAATGAACACACTAAATACAAACGAATAATACATGTGATAACATGTTTTCTCACAATAGCAACTGTGAGCAAGATTACAGAAGGCAGTAAGGCTCGGTCGTTTCAGTAACAGGTTCCACATGCCCTGCCATATTTCATTCTGATGATTCCTAGTAGTGTTTCTCTGGAGGTTGGAAAAAATATATTCTTTTTAGCACCTATCATTCAGAGAAATGAACCAATCTTGCCAAACGTTTCTTACAAAGTCATTCTATCAATCTCCTGTGAGATCCAAATGCTCATCCACCGAATTTAAAAGGCAGTGTCTAGTGAATGCTGCTGCTATAGTAAATGTCAGGATTGCTGCAAATAAATATTCTCGCCTCAAATCCCGGCTGGGGACCAAGGACCAAGCGAATCTCGACTTTCTCCTTAAACCAGCGCATACACCATTATATAAAATAAAACATGACCTACTTCTGTTAGCACTGCCTTCAAACATTTTGAGAGTTATTCACTGAGATGAGCCCACCCATTACGTTATCCTCATCCAAATTTCTAAGATGCCATGATAGCATCATTATAGTAGTTCATTTGCAAGTATGTGCAATTTAATCACACATCGGCTGAATGTGTGTGGGCTGCTACCTCAAACGCAGAAGACTGATCATCCAAGTCACAAGAGAACAACATAAGGCATATCATGTTCATGTCTTAAAGTTCTGCTCCTGGAGATTTTGTGATCTATTTGAGGGTGCAATGGTGGCACCAAATGGAAGATTTCTTCCCGTAGTGTATTGTTCTGAATACAAACGCTTCGTGGTTTTAAGCAGGGATGACATGTTTTGTGTTGGCCTGAAACCAATTGCTCTTATGGAATCTGTGTATTTAACCTGCAAAAAAGGAGTGAACAAAAAAAAATAGGATATGTTTAAAGGTGATTTTGCCTATTTTTGCACATTTGTTGCACTATATTTCGGGAAATGACAAAGCAGGTAATTTTCAAATCAAGAGTTTTTGCCTGGAGGGACCATTTTATAACATTTACGTGCACATGGTCTCCTCAATGCCATTTGAATAGTTTGCAAATGTATCACAATTCAACAGGAGCATAAACCAATGTGGGAACAGTGTATGCCTTGGTGGCATACCTTTTTTAACTGGTCTACATACTTGGAAAATGACTCCCTAAAAATGCACGGTGGGGGATCCACTTGTAGGAATGTGCTAATTTCGATGGTCCTTGTGACAAAAATAACTTCTACTCTGCACGAGTACAAGGCTGAGTAGTAGTGAAACCACTCACTCAGCCCTCACACTTCTACAAACTAACAGTGATCCTAAACATAAAAGTAAAGCAGACACAGTTGTGATATTCCTTCTTCGCCTTTCGTGGTGATGTGGGCTTGGGGAAGGTTGTACTTTCAATAGGGTTTTGAATGTCATTGAATAGGGACCTAAACAACAAAGTATAATGGTATAAAATAAAGGTGAGGTCCAATCAGGGTTCTACATATGCACTTTAATTAAGCATACCAACTGCCAGAAAATGAAATAGAAACACACTGTACAAAACCCATCCGTGTGGGAAGAACAGACAGAATGTAAAGGAAGAGAAATGCAGCACTCTGGGTGAGAGTCCCAGGGTGAAGAACAATGGGCCTCATTCCAACTGTGCCGGACCGGTAACAACAGTAAGCTTACCGGCACTGTTGTTTCCGGACCAGCACAGTATGGGTTTGTCTGCCACAGCGGCCACAGTAAGCAAACCATAACTGAAGCACCAGCACCGTTATTAACGGTGCCAGTTCTTCCGTTTCCTCATTCTACAGGACTCAATGGGAATGGGGAATTACAATTGACCGGTGCCTGACTTTGCGGAACACTAGGGTTGTAATCCCACAGTGTTACTGGCAAGGCAGCCACCAGTAAATCTTACACGTCCGGCGGCAACCCGCCCAATGTCCTTTAAAATGGATACGTTTTTGGATCAAAAAAGGTGCACCAGTGGCCTAACCAGTGTTTAGGGCCCAACATAGAACAAGTGGGCAGTTATGGGTAAATAATACCTTTTTGGTGGTTTGATGGCATAGAACCAGGCATCAAGCTGTTGTGTAAGTGGATCAAACCCAAAACCAGTTAAGTTGGTGTTAGTTGTGCTATCCCAAACTCCAAGATGGCGTCAAGTATATTGCAATGCAGTTGCAGAGTTGTTTGAAGCCAACATTCCAGCAATACAGGATGGAGTGCTCACTAGGATCAATTCGGAGTTGAGCCGGTGCAAGACATGTATTAACTGCTGGGTAGGATTGATGCCTGATGCTGCAATGCTTAGGGTCGAAGGTTGTTGATGGTTCGAAGGGGTGATCCTGGTGTTGCAGTTAGGAAACGCTCAGAGCAGGGCAAGGACCACTGAGGAGAAGGTGATCTCCACTCAACAGAGCGAGAGTGTTGAGAATGAGGGGAAGTTCAATCAGGAGTCGCCTCAGCGGCAGAACCAACCTGTCGAGGTGTTGCAGCAAGTGGTTGATGGCATTTCAGAGGGTGAAGAGGTGCACAAGGAGGTGGTGGAGAAGCCTGTTCCTGCACCTGCTCTTGCACAGTGGCAAACCAGTCACAGACGCAGCCCAGTGGAGCACATCCTCCAACCCCTACATAGTCCACATGTTCCCAGTTCTGGGACCTTTTTGCCAAGCCACAAAGATAGACTATTTGGGGGAGGATTTTGAGGTCTTCTACATAGTGGAGGGCTGGGAAAAAACGGTGAGGAGGGTGGAGAAAGGAAAGGCAAGTGTACTTCCAATGGCTAGGGTGTATCCTAGTGGCAACATCAGGCATGCATTGCAAAAACCCTGGCACCCTCCAGGCTGCACAATTTGTGCCAGTGGCACCAGAAACTGTGGTCAACATTAAGCCCTACTTGACTTCACTCTGTGAGTGAATATGCCAATTCTAATGGGTGGCTATGTTCTGTGGTTAAGCCCAAGAACCTTTTCTGGTGGCTGCTTCCTGACAGGGATCCCAAGAACCTTCAGGCAAGTACATGTGCAAGTGAACACTTGGCCAGTGGCTTTCAGTCACTACTACAGCTATCAATGTGCGTTCAAGATGAACCACAAAAAAACCTGCTCAACTTTTCATTGTCAGACATGAACTGGGTAAATAAGCATTACATTCATCCAAGCTGATGTCTTAGTGATGGGTAGATCCGTATTCCTCCACAATTCAGTGAGTCTTTCTTTGTATACGTGTTAGGTGTTTAACATGTGGCACTGCATGGCTTCTACTGCAGTTGGAGAAAATCAACCTCGTTGCACAAACATTGTTATCGGAATACACATCTCCAGTGACTAGAAAGATCAGTTACTGTACCAAGACTGTACAGGGACATTCTCTATTCCCATGGGAGAATTGTCCAGATGATCCAGATGATAGAAATCAAACATCTGTGTGGCTGGTTTACAATCCCTTGCCTGTTGATAACCCATCTGTATTCAAGTTTCCTGAATCAACAAGGAGGGTGTCCCACATATTCTCCTCAATATAGCCTGAGCTTGCACTGTTCAGCAAGCTTTCAACAGGTGTCAGTAATGTACTGGCCATTGATGCCACCAACCTTGAGGTTTATATTTGCATTGTAATTGCTAAAATGCTGTCTGTCTTCTGTAATACCTGCTGCCAGCTTTCTTTCTACAGCAGATGGTGCAAGTGTTGTAGCAAAGTATCCTTGAACATTTGCTCAGTGTCTCCTCCTTGTGATGTTTGTTGTGAGTCCTCCTCCTCAACAAATGCATCTGGAAAGGAACGCTTTTTACCAGCAATGTGGGTACATGAATTAAGCCAGCACTTACTTAGTGTTATCCAACTACTTGTAGATCAACATACCTGGTTGAAAGCATGCCCCTTATCAGCTTTGCCCTATCAGCATTTCTGCTCAGGGAGGGATCTTCATTGTGTTGGTCAAGTTAGGTTCAAGAAGGTACACAAGGGGTGGAACCTCACTAAGGGATGCACTGTGATGGCTAACCTGCTTTGTGGCATCCTCGCATTTGTGTAGCACTGAGCAAAAGGTAGGAAAAAATTAACACTGGAACAATGTCAAAATTGATGCCATTATAGTTATCCTGTGAGTGTTGCAGTAATATGTGATGGCATAGCACTGCTCCAGTAGCCAGTTCAAAATCTGTGAAGTAATTTCCAATGGGTTGCCGCTGAGGTTCTCAGATTTTCAGCGGCAACATGTGCACCAGGTTTTGTGCAGAACATTTCTTGACATGGTAAGCCCAACTGAAATAAATCCTGACCTTCTGGACAACCGCAATAATTTCCTTCATGCAGTGGCAATTGGCCATAAATAATGTGACCATGAGGGAAAAGACATTTCAAAAGTACAGGTTGTGCATTGTGTGATGCAACAAAGCCCAAAAGTAAATTACATGGCCTTATGCAAAGTGCTTCTAACTCCTACACTGTCTCCAAGATATGAACTTCCCTGTGGCTATTGCCTTGAAACACATGCATGCACAGCTTGGGCTGGTGCCAAAGTGCATGCACATGCCGCCCCCTTGCATTACTCTGGAAACCTTCTTGGGTGGCAGTTGAAGGAAAGGCCACACAGTGTCCTGTTCATACCATGTCATCAATGATCTGACCACTGGTCTACAAGATGAAGTGGATTGTATGCACTGTAGACTGATGTAAAACTCACCCCACAGTGTCAATACCTCTTCTTACAGTCCCAGAACCACTCTGCAAGAGAAGAAGCAGCTGCTCAGATATTCCCTGGAGTGTTCACCTTTTTCCACAAGCCACCACACTCCAAGGTTTTTTCACAAAAGAGTAGGACAAGTGGTCTATTGCAAACATGATAGCCAGGTTAGCAGTGATCAAGTAGTGTCTGTAATGTTACTTGTGCTATTTATTGCCACACTTCCACAACACTGGCTTGAAGCAATGAGTGAACATTCCTGCTATGCATCACTGGCATAGGGGTGGTAGAGGTTGTTGCCCCAAATGCAAGTACAGTTGCAGTATTTTCTCAAGTAATTGTAATACTACTTGTGGTATGATGCTTGTCTGATGATGTAGGAGGGATGCATTTCAGATCCTTTAACTTCTTCACATGTTTGCGCATGTTGTCACTGCATATGGGACCACATACATGTGCGTGCCAGATTAGTCACTACCTTCCCTGGGCACTCCACCTTTTGTCAGTGTGTTCAAGTGCTCAGATTCAGTTGCTGTTTATTCTTGGTGAAGTACTGGGACAATTTCTCTTTCATTTTCCATGAAGCGTCCAACGTTTAGGATCCTCTGGCCATGATGGTTTGGCAGTGGTGATGGTGGTATTCGGGATGCCATGTTAGGATGTGATGTGCTTTTGATCCGTGAGAGAACAGGTTTTCTCAAAGAGATTGCACGCGGATGGAGCCATTATTATATTACTACTGCTGCTCTGTATCACTGCTTTGAAGCAGCAAAGCATATTCATGCCTGGACTCTTATGGCTTATATTTGTTGTTTTAATTTTCATCCATGTAATCCTCCTCATAATCATGGTCTAATTCATCAGTGTGTGGGGGAGATTGAGTCCTGATATTTATGTGTGCCTCCTATTGTTCAACAACTCAGTGTATTGTTTTTCATTGCTTTTCTGTGGATATGTTCAGTATAATACTCCTCCTTCTGCCAGGAAGATGGTGGGAGGATCTGAAAATTCAAACTCCAGGTGGGGCTCAGATTCCATGTTATACTATCCGTGCATGTCCAGGTACTAGTTCATGTACTAATACAGAAAGGTTTGAGACCAGGGTGTGGACCTTCAGTTGGATTATACCTTGAATTGAGCATGTGCAAATCTGGCTTCTGCAGTACCCACAGGAATTGCTGCTGCTGATGTGAAAAGAGCACTAACAGCATGCCTACATCAGACCTCTTTCGGTGCTATTTACTTGCTCTCCCAATTTGCCTTTCATTCATTGCCTAGAGTATTGCATGCCTCCTTGAATCTCAAGGGAGCATGACACTCCCTTAAGCTTCACTTAGGGATTGCTGCCACCTCCTGCCTCTCCTCCCAAGTGTCAACCAATGGTACATGTCTCATCCACCCACTTCCAGAGACAGAGGCTGACTGGTGTATTACATACATCCCCGAATCTCTGCTGCTTACTTCCCCAAAAATCAAGCAAACCTGTTTTTCTCAAAAAGCATCCTCCAGAAATGCTGAGCTCCTCCTGAACCTCTTTGCAGTTTTCATCCAATGGCATGTGTCTCATTCACTCGCTTCCAGAGACAGAAACAGACTGGTCTATCACCCTCCTTCTGGAATCTCCAAACATCTCTGTTGCTTTCTCCCATGGACCATGATTGATGTAACGATTGCCTCCCTAAATCGCTGCTGCTTCTCCAAAAAACAACACTTGAGCATGACTCTCTTAAAGCAGCCCTCGTGGATTCAGTGCTGCAGCTGCTACTCTTTCCAGGTTTTCCCCAATAGCAGGTGTCCCTTCAACTCACTTCCAGAGACAGACCCTGTCTGATGTATTGCCTAAGGTTCTGAATCTCCGCTGCTTTCTCCAAATAAATGATACAAGCATAGGTCTCCCACAAGTAGCCTTCATGAATTCGCAGCTTCTCCAGTTCTTCTTCCCAGTTGTCAATCGATGGCACAAGTCGTGTTCTCTTATTTCCAGAAAGGGACACTGGCATGTGAATCATCTGCCTTCCAGAATCGCTGCTCCTTCCTCACAAACAAATCATGCAAACATAATACTCCTGCAACTATCCACAATGGATTCCAAGATGTTCCTAATCCACCTACCAAGTGTGAACCAATGGCCCATGTTTTGTCCTCTTAACAAGACATACATTGACCCTCATTACGACCCTGGCGTTGGACCATGGTGCTACTAGCACCATGGTCCATGCCGATAACTTACCGAATCCGTCATGGCGGAATGGGGAATT